>NC_056733.1:598758391-598778289 GCF_019279795.1 Protopterus annectens
TGTGGAAGCATAGCATCCAGGAATTGGTGGAGTATCCGGGATGCAGATGCCTGTGACACCCCCATCATATCCCCATTTGTTCTTTGAAAAGTACCTGTAGCTAGTTTCCTAAGGGCTACACATACCTTTGTCTTCACTGGGATGGGTTCCCCTCATTTAGCTCTGGCTCTGAGTTGAGGGCAGCAGAGCTTAGTGAGTTTTCGTAATATGTCCCTGTCCACCCTGTAGCACTCTACAATCTCCAGCTAATGTAGCTCCTGGAAGGTTAGCCTGAGCCTGAACACTCTTCTCCTTCTCAGCCTAGGCCTATTGTCAGCAGCACCAGCAGCATGAGGACATACAGGTGTAGTAGACTTACAGCAGCCCCTAGCATTATCCCAGTTAAAATTACCAAGTCTCTGCTCAAATGGCCCAGTGTATTGAAGGAAAATCAGAATGTAGGATGTATGCATATTTTATACAGTTCTGCTTTAGGTCCACCATTTGGGATTGACTAATTATTATGCAGTTCACCTGCACAAGATATAATTAACATAATTTACACGCCCTACTTTAGTGCTCACCATGATGCTATGTGCAGTGGTGAGCAGCATAGCTTACACAAAAGTCAAAAATATTTATTGAAGATATTTGGTTTTAATTGATTGTTGTCTACGTCATCACTTTCATATGGGTAATCTGTCCATGTGAACACACTCAGCTATGGGGCGCACCATGCAAACATGTGGTTGGGAACAAAAAATCCTAAACATAATAAGACACACCCCCTGATATCATCCACATCCTCTGGGAATAACACCATTGTGTAGGAGCCTACACAAAGTAAATATGCAGACACAGTTGCTCCTTTTAGCAATTCAGGAAATCCACCTCATTTACATACATATTCATGCTGACAGCCTAGATAATACACAGTTCATAGCCATGTGAGCTTGGTGACAGCACATGTGCACTGTTGTATGGAACCAGTGCAAGGTCCTACAGTATATTTGTGGAAACTAAATTAGAAATGTTATTTTTTGCTTTTTTTCTAACCATGTTTGTGTATTGTTGAGCATAGTGCAAATGAGCTGAAATTATTAAAAAAATATATATTTTTTTACATATTCCTTTCTTTTTTCAGACATCTACAATGTACCTTTTGCACATATATATCTGTGATCTAGCATTTTCTGGGAGCTATGTCCATATTTGTGGACTTTTACATCCCCTTGTGTCCTTGCAGACTCCTGTACATGGAAAAATTCCACGTACACTATGGACACTAACATGGAGTCTACACAGATGCCTTTCTGCTTGTTGGATTGCTCCACCTGGGCCAATTGCATAAGATTCAAGTGCTTATGAGGTAATTTGCATTCCACGTAACTTTTCTTGTTTGCGTTTGCTTGAGCACCATTAAGTGATGCTTACAGAATCTAAAATTGTCCATACTCTTGTACGCATTGCACCACAATGCATACACCAAATAAAAATCATGTAAGCTTTACTGAATTCCCACCTACATCTGTTTTGCTTTGTTTGATAAGACATTTATTAATAGAATATACCTGACTCCATATAAAACTGAAAAGGTATATAACGCAGAAAATAATTGTTGCTAGAGATATAATATGGCAGTCAAAGTTGACTGGTAGCATATTTTTTTATTGTCATATTCTGATGGATGATTGGAATAAATTTAAAACGTGCCTGAGCATGCTGCGTAGCTAATTTCAAATTAGCCAATTATTTTGTCTTGTTTAATTCTCCAATTCCTACTAAAACACTTTCATGTTCTGTTTGCTATCCGTTGCAAGGAGAATCAGCACCAGAAATTGGGCAAAATTTGTCATGATTTTTTCTTATAGTTTTAAATGTAATCACTACTCTACAAAATTACAAAATTAATACCATCAAGCTGACAATTAAAGTCAATTCTCTGAACTCTAACTTTTGGTTTAGACACTACTTAATGTTGGAGAAATACAATAATATCACTCTATGTTAACTTAAGAAACACCATCCCCAGGATTCAATAAAATCCATGTAGGCTCCGTGTAGAGCCTACATGGAATGTATCCATTTACATGGCCACTGTTCCTCACTGGCAGTGCGCCATACATATGAATTATGGCGCACTGCCAAGGGAGATCACAGTAACAAGGATACTGAATCTGTGCAAGCAGCAGTGTAGAGGCTGTCCCATACTTGTGGACTGTCCAGAAAATGTCTGGACAGGTGGTAAGCACAGGACAGTATGTGTTCTTTACACGGTGTGGCACGGTGCTTAGCAATGCCAAGCTGAGCTTATACATATACACCTGACATCTGCTATATATCTAAAAATAGAAACTGGATGTAATCAATTGTATTATTCTTTTTTTTTGTCTCTCCCTGTTTGTGCGGAGAGGTGCAGTGCTTAGCAATGCTGTCAGACATCTAAAAATTAGAAACTGGATGTATTTAATTGTTGCAGTTGTGATGTGCTTAGCAACGCAATGCTAACAGGGATCTTAGTAGTATATGTGGAGATATAGTGCTGCTCTGTCCCAAGTAGCTAGATAGGTTGAGTGATAACCTACAGTGTAGTAGGTCCTGGGTTCGAGTCCTGACCAGTCATTTGTTTTACATTTATTGCTTTAAAAATGTGTCAGGTGTCTGAAACATCAGTTTAATTTAAAATTAAAAAATTGTTACATTTACAAAAGCTGTGTGATGCTAAGCACAGCTTAAACATGGTCAATGGTCTACGATGTTTGCACATTGCTAAGCTGCGCTTAAACATGGCTTGTGGAAGTTTGCACAATGCTCAACTTCAATGAAAAGGTTAGCGCTAGTTGGTGCGAAGCTAAATGACATGTCACTTTTTTGAAAGTTACAGTATGATGCGTAAGAGTGGGAATGCAGTCTATACAAAGGACAATAGGCAGGAATTTCACACCATTCGCTAGAGTCTTCACTTGGGTATCTTTATGCCTGGTGGTGTTGGAGAGGGAGCGCACTTTTGGGTGCAGAGGTGGGGTGTGCAGGAGTCCAAAGTGTTTGTTGGATCCTGGTGAAGAACTATGAAACTTGGCTGCTGCAGGGTGATTACCAGGGCTCAGAGTATAAGTCTGATGCCTGGGATTTGTTGGCTAGGGAAATTACCAGTGCTACTGGTACCCCCCTGGACTGGTGAGCAGTGTCATCACCACTACAATAAACTAAAGCAATGGAAGAGGGGAACCTTGGATATCTGGGTCCAAGAAGCTCAGGCTGGGCAGACCCCACTTATATGTAAGTATGTCTGCCAGTACTTAGAAATATAGAAGCTGAATCTGTGCAAAACTGGTATGCATAATAGTTTGTTTCTCTTTCAACAGCTGCAGATGAGAGGGCTTACAATGTCCAGTCCCATGCAGGGCACCTGGCCAGGATGAGGCAAGAGTGTGGTAAGTAGGGAAACATCAAGGTAATAACGTAATACATAATGTAATCTTATAATAAATTAGTTACAGAGTTTGCAGTCTTAACAGTCACGTATGATATACCTTGAACATGTAACATGTTTAGTAATGTGTCACTTGCTACCTGAAATGGTAAAGTAAGTTAAATCAGGTAAAGACGCAGTACTGCGTGCTACAGCTTCCAAGCATCAGTTAATGTGGTCTACCAATATTAAGGGTCACTGTTCTGCTCTGCTCACTGTCTGAATTATGCTGTAGGTTGTACTCAATTAATGGACAGAGTATATGGGTTATTTATTAGACTTCTTACATAGCTCTCCATGGCCTACATGCTAGACTTGAAGCAACATTAATCAATAAAATCTAAAGGGTGATGGTGCTTTGATAAATAATGTTTTCAAATAAAAAGTGTTCACTATTCCTGTATTCACCCCATGTGTGTTCTAATATGACACTAGTCACCTGTGAAATGTAAATGAATAAAGAATGCAGCAAAACCTGTCTGAAATAAATGTAGTGCTTTACCCAGAGTAAGGTTTAAGCCTGTGTTCTGCTAATTTTGTCTGACATAATGCTACATATTACACTCAGGCAATGAACTTGGTATATGGGTAAGGTAAATGAAGTCCATGTGTCTAAATGGCAGATTTTAGGGAACATTTTCAATACAGTTTTAATCAGGAGTGTGCTTTGATAAGTAATATTTTCAAGTAAGCATTCATTATTCCTGTATTCACTGCATGTGTGTTCTAATCTGACACCAGTCAACTGTTAAATGTTAATGAATAAAGAATGTAGCCACAAATGTCTGAAATGCAAGTAGTGCAATAAACAGAGTAAGTTTCAAGCCTGTGTTCTACGCATTCTGTCTGAAGTAATGCTGTATATATTCTAGTCAATGAACACGGTATATGGGTAAGGTAACTGAAGTCTTGGACTGCTATCCATGTGTCTAAATGCCAGATTTAAAGGAAAATTAATAATGAACTTTAAAGCAGGATTGTGCTTTGATAACTAATTTTTTCATATAAGTTTCCATTATTCCTGTATGCACTGCATGTATGTTCCATTCAGACAGCAGTCAACTGTTATATATTAACTAAGAAATAATGCATCATCAAATTTTAAATATACATGTATTGCAGTATCCAGAGTAAGTGTCAAGCTGCAGTTCAGATAATTTCCCCAAAATATGCTGTATATACCACTCAGTAAATGAACAGGGTATATGGTTAAGTCAACAGACGACCTACACATAGGGTTGCCAGCTTTCTTTGTGGCTAAAACTGGATTAAGGTCAAGCCCCTGTCATCAACCATAACCCCACCCATTCCCACCCCTTCTCCTATCTATGCCCCACCCATTTTGTGACATCATCGTGACATCAGCTGATGGGAACGCCCTCTTTTTCTGTTACGGATGCCTGCATTAAGCCAATTTACTATGCTTTTCTGTAAAAAAGTATAGTAAATCAGCCAATTTAACAAACACTGATAGTCTGTTTCCTTTTGTGAAACAGAATACTGGAGTTTGTAGTGTTTTCCTGACTACCAGAGAATTGATTTGATTTGTGGATAGTCACAGTTGGCCAAATAGAGAGCCCTCCTGTGCAAGGGTAGGGGACAGGTGTTAATGCTGCATGATTTCTTTAATCCAGTTTGAGAACACATAGCAAATAGTAATGTTTGTTGACCCAATCATATTGTTTTGTAATATACATATACCCCTCACTGGTGAGATCAGATCATAAACTAATCTCGCTGGAGGTCCTCATCCCGCCCCCACCTGAAACAAAAAAGACCACAGTGAAAAACTTCTCAAAAGCCGATTTCACACTTCTAAAAACTAGTGTGGTCTCCTTTAAGGCCCCTGAGCCAGTGGTAAACATTACTCAAACCGCTGAATCACTTACAAATGCCTTCTACCAGCACCTACAGGACTGCATGGATCAGGCAATCCCAAACAAAACTAAGACTCTCTGTACCAAAGGCAAGCGTCCAGTCTGGTGGACCCCAGCCATAAACAAGCTCTACAACAAAAGGAGGAAGCTACTACAAGATAGAGCAAAATCCTTGAAAGGTAAGACACCTTTGATCATTATAAGTAAAAACTAAGAGCTCTCATAAAATCATCCAAGGCAAATTTTGAGAGAAAAATCGCCAAGGACTCTAAAGACAATCATAAGGCCTTCTTTAGCTATGTTAGAAACCTAGGAGGAAACTCCCAGATATGCTCAGAATTAGTTCAAAATGATGTGAAAATTACTGAACCTACACACATTGCTAACATACTGGCTGACAGGTTCAGTGCAAACTTCTCCCCTCCCCAAAAGGAGAGATATCTATTCCAGAGGATTGTAGCCCCCAAACATCTCCAACGCTCAGGTGAGAACTGCCCTCACTAAGGCAAAAACACAGCATCCATGGGACGGATGGTGTCCCCGGCTGTGTGCTTCATGAACTCAATGAGGAATTAAACCCACAGTTAGGACAGCTGTTTAATCTTAGCCTCACCTCAGGATATTACCCAAGGAGTGGCGCACGGCGACTGTGGTCCCACTTCATAAGGGCGGTGCCTCCACAGACCCTGGAAATTACCGCCTATTAGCTTGACAAGCCTTATCTGCAAAGCCATGGAGAGGATCATAATGGAACTCATAAATAAAGACATAGGGAACTTGCAGACTTTGGATCCAACCCAGTTTGGCTTTGTCAAAGGCAGATCCTGCCTCTTAAACTTGGTTGACTTTTCGAGACAGTCACCAAGGCCATTGATGAGGGAAAGGCAGTCCATACAGCCTACCTCGACCTGGCAAAGGCCTTCGACACAATACCCCACTCAGGTATCATCGAAAAACTCATCAGCTTGAATGTAAACCCATACATCACAAGATGGGTTGCAAACTGGCTAGCGACAGAACCCACAGGGTCAGAGTTGCTGGAGCCATGTCAGACTCAAAGCCTGTCACAAGTGGTGTCCCACAGGGCTCAGTCCTGGGTCCACTCTTGTTCGGCATCTACTTTTCTGAAGTACAAGCAAACACAGGAGGGTTATGGCTGACAAAGTTTGCAGATGACTGCAAACTGGGCCATAGTCGAAAACACATCTGACACAGATATCCTCCAGAAGGGCCTCACAGAAACGGATAACTGGGCCAGAGCCATGGCCTGAAGTTAAACGCCAAAAATGCATAGTCATACCCTTCGGGAAAAACAAGGTTACCCCTAGCTACCATATAGGTGACAATCCACTGAGCACAGAAAAGTCATCAGGGATCTGGGGACCCAAGTTGACAGTAGTCTTCGTTTGACACTCATGTTGCTAAAGTAGTTAGGAAAACCTTCTATATCGCCCACCTGATCATGAAGGGATTCACATCTAGATCAAGGGAGGTCATCGTCCCCTGTACTCATCACTCATTAGACCTATGATTGAGTACAATGCCCGCTCGAATGTATCTGACCAGACACCTGATGCAGCTTGAAAGGCCCCAAAAGTTCCTCACCAAAAGGATAAAGGGGGTCAACAATATGTCTTATGCTGCCCGACTGGAAGAACTCCAGCTTTATTCAGTCTCATACCGCTTGCTCAGAGGTGACCTGTGCCTGACATATAAGGCCATGTCAAACCCAGATTTGATGAATATGCTTCACCTCAAAAATCTAGATCCCTCAGAACCACAAGGGCGGAGACTTAAACCTTGACACGGTTATAAATAGAACGTGCTGGAGGGACAGATTCATCACCCAGAGACTCCCTATGCTGTGGAACAAAATCCCGGTACATGTGAGGCAGAGCACCTCGCTGGCCTTGTTCAAGAGGAATCTTGACCAATGGATGGGAGATCGCAGATATACCCCAGGGATTACTTCAGTGTCACTGCTTGACAGAGGCACAGAAAAATGATAGGCATAGTTTTTATTCAAACTAAAGGGGTGGCGAAAGCCACATAACTATGGGCTAGGCTTATAAATGCCCTTGGGCAGATAGCCTAGTATGAACCTATGAACCTATGAACCTATGACTAGTTTTAGCTGTCTTGATATTACTACTAACTATAAAAAAACAGTAGATGAACAAAGTGATTCACAGCTTTAATACCTATCAGTTACTTAGTGCTACCACACAAATAATAGCCAGAAGAAAAATATATCTTTTATCAACCAAGTTGCTTAAAATCTGGGAGAGCTGATGCCTCCAAAACAAGGCAGATAGCAGCTGTATAGGTGGAGCTGACTGGAATAGCTACATCAGTAAAAGGCTAAAATTAAAGATGCAGTGATGGTTTTATATTAAAAAAATGACCACACATCAATACACATGCTAAGTAGCTGTATACCTTTGCAGGCAAAAGCCCTGCAGTTATGATCTATTAATGCAGAATGAATGTTATGAGATTAACAACAGATCCCGATTCTGGTTGTAGAAAAAAAAAAAAATTCCTCAGATAACATGCATATAACAACAAATCGGTGTCACATACAAAATCTCTGTTGTTTTCAGATGGATACTTTAACATTTTTTTTTTGAATGGTCTATATTTTGCAGAAATCAAGCCATGACCTGGAAGTTCAGAAATTTTTGACGAAGTGTTATCACCATGTATGCACACATTTTTTTCTCTCAGCCTTAAGTATGGCATCATGTATAATGTTCTAAAAAAGTTGGGGATTGTGTATTTTGTTACACAGGTGTTAGGTGCACTCTGTACACTTAACAAAATATTAGCATAAGCTTGGGTATGTAGAAAACGTAATCATACAACCTACATGACAATACAATACTGACTGCAACCTGAGGTCGCTAAGAAGTTTAATCTGTAGGTTGACCACACATTTTACCCAATATTTTTTTTTTAAATCTGAAATCTCAAAAACAGCATTTATTGAAACTTTAGTAGAACTAATTCATCAAATGTACATTCACCAAAGAAGTGAGCAACTCACATAAATATTTAATTTTGTTACTAAATTTAAAATATGTTGAGTAAGCAATTAAGTTGAACACCATTTCTGCCACAAAAACTGCAAATGTAAAAAACGGAAATATTGCTGAGGAGTATATTAAAACATGTCAGTTTCTCAAACATTAAGTTTTTCTAGAAGTAACCTGCACATCATAGACTCCATACCTTCCACACCTGTGTAACTGAATCAGCACTATGTTCTACAGCTCACACCTCTCTGTTTCTGAGTGAAATCAGAAGTAGTAGAAATACTCCCACAGACACTAACACCCACATAACACTTGTGAAGCTTTTTTAATCCATTTATAGAAGAGCAACATGCATTTTACAAAGATTAAGAAAAAAAAAAAACTTTAGGATCTATCATTACAAACTGACTGTAAGCCTTGGTTATTTACCAGAAAAACAAAAATTTCAGGAGGGACAAGGCAAAAATAGGAGACAAAAATCACAGAAGTTAAAAGTTAATAGATCAGCAGGCTTTGCAATCAACACACATTTTCTGAGTTATAGTACCTGGCACTAACTAATGGTAATATTCAGTGTTTTTTTTTTCTACCATGATGTTTTTTTATTTATAAAATACTATCTGTAATAAGTCTTAGCTTGTTTCACCATCAGTGAGGAACTGTCAAACTACACCAATGCTGTAACATTACAAGCAGCATGCAAATTCATTGCTGCAGTCCAGTGCTCTCCATTATCGCTCTTAAATTAATGCAAATAAAGAAGCTTCTCAGGTGTCTAAAACCAGCATTTATCTTGACACAAGAGAACTCGGGACTACATTCATAACCACGACCTATGCACGGGTCCAGTGTTCCGGATTGTTTTGGGGAGAACAGCTTCCCTACCACTAAGTAACCGCAATATAAGCAAAAAGCGGGAAGGGTGATGGTGCATGGTACATCAACATCACTTGTTATTCCGTAAAATTAACATAATCATCACTGTAAAAGTCACGCAATTTCACTCAACGTGAGTTCGTGAAACACAACACACAACACAGCTTCCACAAATACAAAATGCTTCCAGTTACAATGTATAAATTACCTCTGTGACTTCACCCAAGGGAATGGTAACAGTCTCTTGGCTCATTGACCCTCGTTGGACTTCGCTTGACTCAATTATGCATGTTCCATTTAACTGACAACTTTAGAACTACTATCATGCAATTTTCAGTCCCGTTCTTTAGAACTTACAAAGTTTGAGCAAACCAAACAAATCAGCTGACAAGCAATTACACTTTCCAGTGAGGAGTGTGCGATGGTTGACGTTCTCATGACGTGACACGTCACGTAGTGTTTAGTGTTTCAGTGTTGCCATGGGAACGGCTTCCTACTTCGAAATTGCATTTCTAATGTATTTTGTTTTTACTACTGCACTCCAGAAGAAGCTACATAGTGGCACAAAACCCGGACTTCACGTGTCCGGTTTTGAATTAAATTTGTAATCGGATAATTTATCAGAAAACCGGACAGTCCGGTCAAAAACCGGACAGCTGGCAACCCTACCTACACAGCCATACATGTGTGTAACTGCCACATTTCATGGGACATTAATCATTAGAGTGTAAAAGGAGATGGTGCTTTAATAACTGCTATATTCAACTAAAGTGATCATTATTCACGTGGTCACTGCATTTGGTTTCCAATGTGATACCGCACACAGCTATGCATGTGTGTAAATGTAGGATTTCACACAAAATGCTGCAATAAAAGTCGTAAAGGAGATTAGTGTTTTGAGAATTCATGATATTGAAATAAAGTGCACATAATTCCAGCATTCACTGCTTGTGGGTTCTAATCCCAAGGCAGCCAGCTGACAGCCAGCTGTCTAGTGTACATAGTGCACATGAACATACCTCTCAACTGTCATGCTTTTGAAAAATGTAATGACTAGTGCCCCATATGATTGGCCCTTGTTTAGCAGATACATGCACTGCTTGGAATGCAATTTATTGGTAAATCTGTTTACAGAACATCTAGGTAGTAATGTATGACCACACTATCTAAAACAGTTCCCTATAGTTGTGCCTGTGTACCAGCATTTGTTAGTGCCTGGCCCATACTGTCCCATGCTAATAGATTGAGAGGTATGTACATGCAACATCATCTATACAAGAATTGCAGTCATTGTACTCACAATTGAAATTGCACATCTGTAGAAGTATGTATTAGTAGTCTATGTAGTAATATTACTTGTGAAATTATTAATGGTATGTTTTTCTCTCTCTCCCCACCACTTATCTTCTTTATTTTATTAATGTTATTAATTACTATGATTTGATATTAATATATTATTTGTAACTAACTGTTATGCCAGCCTTATGCATTATTTCGTACTGGTTTGCTGTTATCATACTTTCCTTAATGTTATTTATTGTTGTGTTCCTCATAATATTCCTTTATATGTCATTTGATTAATCAATATTATATTCTATTATGTTAATACTAACATTTGTTACCTTATGTTTATAATTAATTTGCTATAGCATGACAAGGTAGGCCAGTTCATGGCGATCCACCTACCTTGCCTCCCCAGGCCGTGGCACCGGGGCCCAGCCAGCCTGGGCTGTAGCCTGGTGGTGCCCCATCTGCTGCACCTGCACTACCTGTGGCATCAGATAGTTCTGCCTCACAGTCTGGGGCTAGGCCCCCCTTTGGGACTGGAGATGGAGGGGGCTATTTTGTCATCAGTGAGGAACGGCCAGGTATGGAGAGTGGGTTGTTGAGCTGAACTGTCAGTGCATGCCTATGCCGGATGGAGGGCATGCTGTTCATCCTGGTGGCATGGTCTCACCCAAGAAGCCAGCATCCACCACTGTCACCACAGGGGCAGTGAAGGAGCAGTGCTGACAGTCCCATGGGTGAGGACTTGTGTTGCACTGCTACCATGTGTGACACTCATGGGAGTGGAATTCCACAAAACCCTCCCTCTTGTGTCACACACCAACCCTGTCTGTTGTCTTGTCTGTATGGTCTGTCTGCAAAAGCTTTCTCACCTTCCCAACTTACCTCCCCCACATGTACCTATGCCCCTTCCCCAACATTCCACTCTCACCTAAAAAAAAAAAAAATGGGCACCTGTCTCAAAGAAAAAAAATTGCCTCATACATAGTTTGCCATTTCGTACACGTGTCCACTGGACACACTTAATTTAGTCCAATTGGCTTGATAATGCACTTATGTTGTTATTATCCCTCTGGGGGTGGCAGTCCAAATTCAGCAAAAAAAATCTGTAAAAGTGCACAGTTGTTGTTGTTCCAGCAATGGATAACTATGGTTTCCTACATCCATCCTGCACATCCCTTCCTGCCTTTCACTATGTTTTTCCCGCTTCTTGCATCCCATTTTACCACTGTTCTATATCCCCATTTTTCTTTTCTTTAAAGTATTTTTGTGCAATGTGGCATGGCATGCTGCATTGCTTAGCTATGTTAAATAGCACTACATTAATATATAGGTTCATAGGTTCATAGGTGTGTACTAGGCTAATGGCCCTGGAGCCTTTACCAACCTAGCCCATAGAATTACCCTGACATTGTGAAACCCGACCTTAGTTCCCAGTGTCTCTGTCGAGTAGAGCCACTGGAGTGATCCCCAGGGTGAGTTTTCTATTTCCCATCCACTCATTAAGGTTTCTCTTGAAGAGGGCCAGTGAGGTGCTCTGTTTGACATGTATGGGAAGTCTATTCCATAGCAAGGACAGTCTCTGGGTTATGAACCAGTCCCTCCAGCATGTTCTGTTGATTGTGGTAATGAGGGTGAGGTCACTGGAGCATGTGGTGTGGAGGGATTGGGATTTCTTTAGATGTAGCATTTTTAACTGAGCTGGATCAGACATGGCTTTTTATGTCAAGCAGAGATTGCCTCTAACTAGGCGATATGAGACAGAGAATAGTTGGAGTTTTTTGAGTTTGTTCATATAGGACAAGTGTTTAAGCCCTAGGATCCTCTTTGTAAGGTACTTTTGTGGCCTCTCCAGTTGTTGCAGGTGTCTAGTGAGGTACATGCCAAATGGGGCATTGTACTCGATGATTGGCCTAATGAGGGAAGAGTAGAGGGAGACAATGACCTCTTTCTTCCTAGATACAAAAACCTTAGTAATGAGATGTGCCACATAGAAGGACTTTCTGACCACAGTGGCAATGTGGTGGTCAAAAGAGAGGCTGTTGTCAACCTGTGTTCCCAGATCTCTTATAACACCTCACCATGTACTCCACCCACACCCACATCACACACACCTGCATGTGTGGAGCTCCTTACCAGACACAAACAACATACAGCTCAGAGACCCCATTGCAAACTCACTACACATAATCATACTTCTGCTGAACAGAGTACACATAATAGTGCACACACCACTGTCTCAATGGTCAAACACCTGAGGCAACACACAAACTCAAACCTATTATTCATAGGAGATTACATCATGGGACACGATGATGTCCATCTCACCAGACTCCATATGGGAAAGGCCACATTTAGTTGTTTGTGAGGTGCCAAAATATGCCGTACCACACATGCATGCAGGTCTGTCAACATCAGGTAATGTTATGATGATGTCATAGTTACTGTTGGTGTGTACAACTTGAGACATACCTCAGGATGACTTACTCAACAGACTGCGATGCTTTGCCAAAGATGGTGTTCATCTGTCACCCTTGGGAGTTTGTGTACTGGCCAAGGCTGCTGACATCCCTATAGCATATTATAGTGTCTCAAGGGACAACTTTCCAATGAGCTAGCCATCTTCAAGCAACATCACAGTTATGCTGCTACATGCCAGAAATGCCAACACTAAACACCACTCACTGGAAGGTGTCCCCACCTTGGAAGATGCAGACATTTGCACAGCCACATACACCAGGTTCAAGGCTGTGAACAGCACTACAGTCATATGAGACCACACATCCTTCCACATGTTCAGACCTCAAACTGAAAACGTGCCAGGTAATGCAGGTGGTGTATCCTTATTCATTAAAGACAGATACACATCCAGATTGGTTAAACAGTGTGATTCCTTGGAGACACTGCAGAAGATATTCACTGCTGGTAGGGCAGCTAATCAAGCAATTCCATGAATCAGGACACCTGTTGTGCATATTTGAAACTACTTGTGTTTATCAAGATACATCACAACACCATGGTGCGGGGTGACTTTCGCTAACCACCAGCTGTGTTGGTTATTTGTGCTCAAACTCATGTGCCCAAAGGTTAGTCCATGTCCTTAACTACAATGCCCTGAACCAGTGGAGTGACATCCCCACAAGGGGAGCTGATGTACTGCATCAGGTGCTTACCAATATGGGTGACCACTGTAGCACCTTCCCTGTGAGGTCCTCCCTAGTGAGATCTGACCACAAACTGGTCTCCTTAAAAGTAAGACTCACACCTGAACCTTCCCCCCCCCCCTTGCAGCAAACACAGTAATAAACTTCAACAAAGCAAATTATAACCTCCTATGGGATGGTATAAATAGCTTGTCTGTACCTCCCCCCTCAGATGGGACAGACAACTACGCTGAGCTCTACACCAGTGCTTTATGTAAGCACCTGTAAAACTGCATAGACCCAGCTGTACCTGACAGGAGGGAAACAAGCTCCTCACAGCACACCAAATTGGGAGTGGTCATACAATCCCCCACATATGTCAATCTCCTACAAGAGGGTCATAACTAAGAAATGCTTGTTGATATACGCATGCCAGTAAACCCCATGCAAATGTGTATGTAATATAATTTCCATAGGTAACACCAATGTTCCTGGTAAGGAGCACATCAGTAGCAACACCTGATGTACATACTCAGGGTGATAGACCTGGGCACACAGGCCTGGCCACACAAGTTTACATATACGTTACCATAGATCAACATGGGAAGTATACCATGCTCATGTCATTACTGAGGGCACTGTTACAATATAATGATGCAGTTATAACCTCAGTGTACTTTTCCCTCAGCATTCCAATATTTGAGTGCAATGCCCATTTTTTCATGTAGTTTTCCAAGCACCAGTAGCAACTGCACACAACACAAAGATTCCACAGGAGGGAACTTCAAGTCCCCAGTATCTGTCCTGTGGGGATCATCTGAAATAACTGTGATTGTAGCTTGTATCAAATAGACTACTGAAAAGTGATCTCTGCCTTGCATACAAGGCAATGTCTGACCCTGATGTATTGGAAATGCTGCATATCTGTAGGTAGAATGGTACACGGATTACTTGCTGTAAGGACATTAACCTGGTATGCGACATTACTAATACATGCTGGTGGGAGAAATATGTCTGCCAGACTTTAACAAACCTTTGAAACAGACTCCCACCTAATGGCAAACAGTGGACCTCATTGGCCCTCTTCAGATGCAATTTTATGATTGCCTGGATGACCCTCATTTCAACACAGGGCTTCTGCCTGTCTTCCTTGTGGAGAAGGGCACTATGTGTTGATCATGTCAATAAGGGCAAGAACTTGACTAGGATTTTATGGGACCTAGGGCCATTGGGCTACTAAAGTCCAATGATCCCATGGTCAAATACACTGATGTAAAATGCTGCAACATCCACACCCACAAACCTGGCTACTGTGAGAATAGTACCACTAACAATTAGTATTTATTGAATACTGCACAGCACACACACTCCAAGTTAGCTGCAATTAGATTGAAACCCCTACCTACCTAATGGTACACAGTACAGATCACAGTACTTATCACACTCTCCATGGCTTAAGTCTGACATTACAATGGCAGTTGGTAGTCTTAAGGTACATGACATCAGCAGGCCTTGTGGAGTACAGGAGTTTGGAGGCCGACATCACCTGCAAGGGCCAAAAAGTGCAGAACCATTGTAGTTTGGCAGTCAGTGTGGGATTCCCATTTGTTTGATAGGGAAATGTGCACACACACACACACACACACACACACACACACACACACACACACACACACACACACACACACACACACACACACACACACACACACACACACACAAAGTGGCCTGGAGCAAGATTAGAATCTCTACTTATCTAGTCTTACAAAGTACAGATCACAGTACTTAGCACACACACCACAGCTGACGTCTATTTTATACATGACTGCAGGCAACTACTTGTGGAGTACATAAACCAGTCTTGTGTTGAACCACGTGTGTGGCTTGCAGAGTGACATTGCTTCTTACTATACTCTGCAACTAGTAGCCTAGCAATCAGATAACTGTTTTTTTATCCTAGCTATGTGGCTCCAGTAGCCATTTTGGCCATATGTGGCTGTTTGCAATTGGATGGGTATGCCTGTGGGAAAAACAATGTGCCCTGTCAATGCATGCCTAAACAAAATGGTACATTACACCACCTGTTCACCTGTTGGTGTATGTGTGGTGACATCCAGCAGGTACGGGGGGGCTGTAAGTAAGTGTATTCTACTGCTGAGCCCTTACTTTTGGTCCTTTGAGCAACATTATATATGTGTCATAGTGCTGCTTTAATCACAATTATCAGGGTAAGCAGGACAATACAGACATACACACATATAAACATATATATTTTATTTATTTATTTATTTATCTATTTATTTATTTTACATTTGTTAACCGGGATTGTCCAACTGGTCCATTTTAAGTGGAGGCCTGGGGAGAAAAGTTCCAAAGAAACATATATGCAAGACATACAAACAAAATATTTTAACATGTTTCTAGTATATACAACCAGACCATATAGATGAGCACGCATTATTAATTCATTGACAAAGACATATAGAATGATCAGTACATATACAAACAATATTAAAGTATGTTAAATATCTAGAGTTAAATCATGAATCTGAATGTGGTATTGATAAGGCTGTGCAGTCCTATCAGGAGACAATGTGTTTAAGGCAAGAGTTGCTGCAGTAGTGGAGTAGGACTGACGTTAGTCTGGTGTGGAGCAGGGACATAACCACTTGTTGTTGAGATGGCTTTTGATAGATTTTTTAAATTTGGATAGAGAAGATTCCAAGGTAATGGATGGATTTATGTGTATAAACGGGCCGTATATATAAATGGAGGTATGTGTGTGTGTGTGTGTGTGTGTGTGTGTGTGTGTGTGTGTGTGTGTGTGTGTGTGTGTGTGTGTGTGTGTGTGTGTGTGCCCGTGTGTGTATGTAGATATATGGAAAGAGACAGGAATGTATGTGTTTATATATATAGTGACAGACAGATATGTATACATATGTATGTATCCGTAGACTTATCTATATATAAACAGTCATTTTGAGCGGGGAGCAACAGAATTGGGTTCTGCTTAACTAAGTGTATGAGCATGCCCAGTGGGATTTTCGCTAGTTATAAACTGACTCCAGCCCACACCTACCTGTACTTCAGTCCGGGATTTGTGTGCTACACAACATGACATCTGTCCCTGTTTCTGCACTGCTGCATGTCACTAACATTAGCTACAACTTTCTAAAGTAGTCTGATGTAATTAATATGTGATAGAGGTTAGTCATATTACATCACACACAGACTGACAGTCTGTAAAACACAAAGTAATAATACCACACATCCAAAAAAGTGGGTCCTTCTAGATTAGAACCATGAACGCCATCACACAAGCTACTTGCCATAGTCCTTTGAGCCATACAAGCTGCTTGACAGACAGGGATCATTCATCTCACAATCAACTGCATAAATATGTACAATATTAGTCCTGCATTAAGTAAGATATACAATATATGGTCATTTTCTATGTTACTGTCCTGACACTGCCTGGAATGCTGATATACCATTGATGAGTTTGTGTTACAGCAGTTATAAGGGAACCCTGCTATGTTGGGGGTGGTGGAACACCACCACATGTTCTGCTGGGATACACAATAGTCTGAGTATCATGTTGTCCCACTGTCTAACATTTCCCTTGACTGATGTACCAGTTATCTGTTGCAGTAGGACTGCATGAATATTCCATGCATGAGGCCTAGTGAATAGTAATGGAAACATGATAGTGGAATTGGTATTTGTAGTCCCATGTGGATGATGTTATTTATGGCCAAGTAGCCCACTATACTTACTTGCATAATATAGCAGATCCGTACATACAATGCCATATCATAATAATCCTTACAAGTACTGCATAGGTTAAGGACTTACCTTGCAAATGCAGCAGGTGACACAACTGTAGTTCAGGGCTGACTTTGTCAGATGCAAGCAGTCCACAGCCAATACATGGGGAGGTATAGGATGTGTGGGTTGCCTGCCATCATTTTTACTTTCTGTATGTGAGTAAGAGTAAGGTGTCAGTCCCTAGGTTGTCAGTGGATGTGTTATGCGTTGACTCTTAGCCAAAGCCAGGGCATACTGAGCTCACCTACATCTGCCTCCAGGGATGTTAGCAGGGGGTTCCTCCGAGTCCTCTTGTGACTGTGGCTGTGGTGATGTAGGCACTGGTGGAGACTATGTATCCCTTCCCTTTGCTGATCTTGCTGCAGCTGTTTCCGCAGGATCATACTGTGTAGCATAGCACATACTGTGAACATATGCGCTCATGTAGCTGGAGAATACCGCAGAGTTCCACCAGATATATCTGGGCACTGGAACCATGACTTCAGAAGCCCAAACACATGCTCTGCGATGTTCCTAGTTTGTGCATGCACCTCATGATGACATTCTTCTGTGGGTGTGTTTGGATATCTGATGGGTGCTATCATCCACGGTTCCAGGGCATAGCCAGCATCCACCAGCAAATGGCTATGTGGGATGTCCCCCAAGCAAACATTTGGTACAGCTGTGATGTGTGCCAGATATGGGAGTCCTGATAGCTACCAGGGCTGCCAGCACATACATTCAAAATAATTCCCTGGGCATTGCACATGACTTGGCAGTTGATGGAGTGGTACCCCTTGGGGGTTAATGTAGATTCTACCTTGCTCATCCGGTGGTGCCTTGATGTGTACATGAGTGCAATCTATGGCACCCAGTACTTCATGGTAGTGTTCTACACCATAGAACTGTTGCATATTGCTGGCTCTCACCTCAGGGGAGAGGGGGAAAGATATGTGCTCATTGGCATGTGGTAGCATAGCATCCAGGAACTGGTGGGGCATCCTGGATGCAGATGCCTGTGACACCCCGATCATGTCCCCAGTTGGTCTTTGAAAAGTACCTGTGGCTAGTATCATAAGATACTAGATGAGCCTTTTTGTAAATGTTATTATTTTTTTCAAGGATGGCATATAGTTTTACAATTGAAAGAAACAGTATTTATTATAATTTAAAATACTTGTTTTTAAACATTTCCATCTTTGTATGAGTTAACAGAACATAATTGTTTAAATAGTCATGTGATAGGATGTAACCTATTTAATGTAGTGAACTACAGACCTACTACTTCCTTGATGAAGCTCGGACTTATCCGAGTGAAAGCGCTTGGTGAATTTTGTTTGTAAAATAAAAAGTTTTGAAACAAGACTGAGTAGCCCTTGCATTTCCAAAGAGGCTTACTATTTATCTCTAACTTTGCTTCCGGGTCCTGTATACCTGAGTTCTATTGCTTCGTAGTATCATAAGGGCTACACATACCTTTGTTTCCACTGGAATGGGTTCCCCCTGTTGGTTCTGGCTGTGAGTTGACAGTGGCAAAGCTCAGTGAGTTCTTGTAATATGTCCCTGTCCACCCTGCAGTGCTCTATAATCTCCAGCTCATGTAGCTCCTGGAAGGTTACCCTCGGCCTGAACACTGTTCTCCTTCTCTGCCTAGGCCTATTGTCAGCAGCAGCACCAGCAGCAGCATTGACTTCAGCATCTGGCACATACAGATGTAGCAGACTTGCAGCAGCCCCTAGCATTATCTTAGTTAAAATTCCCAAGTCTGTACTGCAATGGTCCAGAGTACTGGGGAAAATCAGAATGTAGGTTGTATGTATACTTTATACAGGTCTGCTGTAGGTCCAGCATGTGTGATTAGCTAATTATTATGCATTTCACCTGCCTATATTGTAATTAACATCATTTAATGGCCCTATTTTATTGAGTAACGTGGGGCTTATCTAAGTCAAAATCAATAATTGAATATATCTGGTTTTACTTACTTGCTGCCTACATCATCACTGTGACCTGGGTGCACTTTCCATATGACTAGGCTCAGCCATGTGGTGTGCAGCGCAAACACACACACAGGGAATTAAAAAATCCTAAAGGTTACGGGACACACCCCTGCTGCCATCCACATCCAGTGGACATATCAACATGGTGCGGGAGCCTACATGAAGTGGATATGTGGACATGCTTACTCCTTTTTGCTATTCAGGATATCCAACTCATTTGCATACACATCAGTGCTGACAGCCTGGAAACTACATGGTTAATAGCCTTATGACCTGGGCAACAGCATCATTGCACCATTGTATGGACCCAACACAACATTCTATAATACATTTCTGACAAATATCATAAAATGCTTTTTTTTTTCAATTAAGCATGTTTGCGCACTGCAACACATAGGGCCAGATTCAGGAAGCCTCCGTGT
>NC_056733.1:598778789-598791289 GCF_019279795.1 Protopterus annectens
AGTTGGACACCCATCTGACACAGACATCCTTCAGAAGGGTGTCATAGACACGGATAACTGGTGCCAGAGCCATGGCCTTACATTCAACACTAAACAATGCATAGCCATACCCTTTGGGAAGAACAAGGTTACCACTAGTTCCCATGTAGGTGGCAATCCTCTAAGCACACAGGAGGTTATCAGGGACCTGGGCACCCAGGTTGACAGTAACCTTGTGTTTGACACTCACGTTGCCAGGGTAGTTAGGTAGAACTTCTACATTGCCCACCTCATCATGCAGGGATTCACATCTAGATCCAGGGAGGTCATTGTTCACCTGTACTCTTCACTCATCGGACCATTGATTGAGTGCAATGCCCCATTCAGCATGTATATGACCCGACACCTATGGCAATTGGATGGGCCCACAAATTCCTCGACAGGAGGAGAAAGGGTCTCAAACATATTTCTTATGCTGCCCGACTGAAGGAATTCCAGCTTGATTCCGTGACTTACCGTCTGCTCAGAGGTGACCTGTGCCTGACATCCAAGGCCATGTCCAAACCTGAGTTAATGTACACGCTTCACCTCAAGACCTCTACATCCATCAGAACTACAGTGGCAGGAGATTTAAACCTCAACACAGATATTAATAGGATGTGCTGGAGGGACAGATTCTTCAACCAGAGAGTCCCTATGCTGTGGAACAACATTCTGGTACATGTGAGGCTGAGTACCTCACTGGCTTTGTTCAAGTGAGATCTTAATCAATGGATGGGAGATTGCAGGTATGCCCCAGGGATAACCTCAGTATCACTGCTTGTCAGAGGCACAGCAATATAATGGGCAAATTATCCGTCAGAGTGAAGGGGCGGCAGACTCCACGGAACTCTGGTCTAGGCCCTAGGGCAGATAGCCTAGTACGAACCTGTGAACCTGTGAACATAGGCCTGGGGCAGTTCCTGCTATTAGGACAGTGGTCTGCAGCAAGCTATATAGTAGTAGTCAGTTTTAGCCATTGGTGTTTGACCATGGCTAATGCATGTTGCTTCTTGTTGTGGTAACAACAGGGGTGTGTGGTTATCCATGCCATTTATTGGTAGTCACCCTCATTTTGTATCTTGTTCCATGTTTTTGCACATGTACATCACTGTATGAGGTGTGACCCTGGTAGTGTCAGGGTGCTGATGTGCGCTTTGACCCTGTTTTCTATTACAGCACTGATATGTGCATTCCTATACTGTGTGCATTTACACTGCACACATCTTGCTGTTTATACCTTTGGCATTGGGTAGCATTACATCTAGGTTCCTATCCCTTGTGATAGCTATGAGGTGGGTTTGTGTTTTGTGGTTTATGATTGGTGAGGGTGGATGTTAGTCATGGTCCTCAGGTGTGCATATGATACATGGTGTTACATTACTTAACACATGGCATTCATGCCTCGGGTGGTGCTGCAGGGCTGCCTCTGTCGGATGCACATACTACACTCCCTGTACGTTTGGAAGCAGGTTGTGTCATGTTAGGCATCCCTGTTACTGTATGAGTGAGTCAGAGCAGGTATCAGTCCCAGTGTTCCTACTGACCAAGCATATGTGCTATGCGTTGCCTCTTTGCCAAGGCCAGGGCATACTGGGCACGCCTCCTTCTGCCTACTGGGACAAGGTCAGGTTGTTCCTCCTCCAAGTCACCCCCTGCCTGTGGTGGCCTTGGCAATGGTGGGGGGATGTTTGGCCCAGCGCTGTGCTGGTCCTGCTGCAGCTGTTTCTGCAGGATCATATTATGTAGCATAGCACATATCATGATCATTTGGGTACATGTAGTTGGTGTGTACTGCAAAGCTCCACCAGACGTGTCCAGACACCGGAACCGTGACTTGAGCAGCCCAAACACACGCTCTATGATATTACGTGTTTGTGCGTGTGCCTCATTATGGCGTTCCTGTTCGGGTGTGTGTGCATTTCTGATGGGTGTCATCAGCCACGGCTCAAGTGCATAACCAGCATCCCTCACTAGGTGTCCGTGTGGGAAGTCCCCATTGGCAAATGATTGGTACAGCTGCGTCAGATGCCAGATGTGGGAATCGTGGTAGCTCCCAGGGCAGCCAGCACACACATTCATTATTATGCCCTGGGCATCACACACGACCTGGCAGTTGATGGAGGGGTATCCCTTGCGGTTAATGTAGACTCTACCTCGCTCACCGGCTGGTGCCTTGATGCATATGTGCGTGCAGTCTATTGCACCCAGCACCTCAGGGTATCCCGCTATCTGCTGGAAGAGACGCATATTGCTGGCCACAACCTCACGGTCATTAGGGACATATATATGATCACTGACATGTGGTGACATGGCATCCAGGAACTGGTGCAGTACCCTGGAGGCTGATGCCTGTGATATCCCCATCATATCGCCAGTTGGTCTCTGGAAGGTACCTGTTGCTAGTATTCTTAGGCCAACACATACCTTGGTTTCCACTGGGATGGGTTCCCCTCTGTTGGTTCTGTGTGTGAGGCGTGGCCTGCACAGCTCAACAATCTGCTGCAGGAGCTCTCTGTCCACTCTATAGCGCTCTACTATCTCCAGCTCATGTAACCCACGGTAGGTGACCCTGGGCCTGTATACTCTTCTCCTTCTCCTCACTCTGGGTTGTCTGTCAGCATCTGCATTATCACCACCCTCAGCAATTCGCCTATGTCTGATTATAACAGCTATGGCAGCCCCTAGCATTTCTGCTCTGAGTTCAGCTTTTTTCAGTTTTCAATTCTGATAGCTTAGTTTCTGGCAGTATCTCTTGTGAGAAACAGCCTGCACTGCTCTCTGTTGTGTTTTAAGTGCTGGGTTGGGTTTCTAGTCTGCCTGTGTAATTGCCTGCTTCCAATTGTTTCCACCAATTAACTCCAGCAGTATTCCCTGGCAGTTTCCCTGTATTTGGTTGTTTCCTGCTTCCTCTCTGTTTCCTGAGGGGGAGCAATGTGCACACCAGCTTAAACACGCTCACAGTCACTTAAACGCCAAGCACATCCTTACACGGTGTTAGCTAGGCTGATTCATGCTAAAACGCGCGCACACTGCCTTACACACGTGCACGCCCGCGCAAACCGTTGTAAACAGTTTGCACACGCGCGCATGCACGTATATCAAGAAACTTTGAGTGTAGGGATAGCGTATGCCCTCAATTTCTTCACTTTCCTAGTGTTCTGTTGGGACACACCTCCCTCCCTGATGTTTGTCTGTCATCTCTTACCTTACATTGCCCTCCAATCTGGTACATTTCTTTCTATCCTTCCCCCCCATGATGTCACCTACCTCTTACTCTGTTCCTCCCCCTTCTCTAACTCTTACACTACTCAGAAAGTGCTCATTACCTATGTGGCAGTGTGATTCAGTATTGTAACCCTCATTTACATAGGATTGCCTAGTAATGCTTAGTTACATATCTTACACGGAGCTTCCCCCCCTTGACAACCACTAAACGGAGGCCATATTGTTTTTGCTCTGCAAGTCCCTCCATTGACATTTCATGTAATACATAAATCCCACAATTGTGGGCTTATAAGCTTCGGTTTTCAGTTTTAGGTAGCGCACCCGTTTGCTGGGTGTGCGCTACAGTTAAACACATAAATCCGTGGAAAAAAAAAGTTATATAACTTTTTTTGCAACACTTTCATGCCAATGGCCACATATTTGGCCATTGGTATGCTTACTGTAACAAATGCACCTTTATTTGGAGCTGACATAGCTCCGTTTTAATTTTGCAGAAATGTACTCAGTTGTCAGCTGAGTACATTTCTGCAGCTAACACGTCCGTTACACGGACTGGTTTGGGCTTCGTGGATCGCTCACATACCTCATTTGCATATCTTGGAGCTGCAAATGAGGTATTGAGCATTTCCACGCCCACTCCGTGTAAGAGACGTGTTAGCTGTCTCTTACACGGAGATTTGGGCTGTTGCTGAATCAGGAGGCTTACACGGAGGCTTACACTACTCTTAAACTCCGTGTAAGCCTTCCTGAATCTGGCCCATAGTGCAAACAATCAAAAAGTATTAAAAAAAATATTTATTTTTACACATTCCCTTCCTTTTTCAGACATCCACAATGTACATTTTGAACATATATGTATGTGTTCTAACATTTACTGGGGAGTTATGTCCAAATTTCTGAAGTTTTACATTCCTTTCTGTCAGTGTAGACTCCTGCATGCAGAAAAGTTCCACATACAGTACAGACACAGACACGGGGTCTACACGAATGGCTTTCTGCTTATTGGATCACTCCACCTGGGTCACTTGCATAAGATTCACCTGCTTATTAGGTAATTTGCATTACACAGAACTGTCCTTGTTTGCACATGCTTACGTGCCACTAAGTGGCACTTAAATCTAAAAATGTTCACACTCATGTAGGCATCTTGCTGCAATGTGTACACAAAAAAGATCATGTAGGCTTTACTGAATTCCGCATGACTATTTTAATAACTTATATTAATTTTAGTGATATGGTTTAGTTTAGCTTTGGTTCAATTTGATCTGTTTAGTATGAGATAATTGTAAGTTATTTTTAAATCAGAAATGTGATAAACTATAAGTTCAAATATTTTAAAACTATATACAGTTGTTTCAATCAATATATATATATGGATCTACTTTTCTTCATCGAAATTACACTTGTTAGAAAAAGAAAAGCAAATCCCCACTTCAACAAAACTGCACTTTCGCTAAAATATACTTGCTGGATCGGCTATCCCAAGCAAAAAACACATAAAAAAAATCTTTTGCAGAGGGGCAAGCCCCCCCTGCACCCCCCATGTGTGGGGCTGCGCCCCTACACCCTCCTACTTTAATATTCTCACTCCGAGATCACACTACAGTGGGGAAAAGGGAATATTCCCTTATCCTCACTGTACCACAATCTCAGCACTAGTTTGCTTAGTTGTACATCAACACTAAACGTTGATGTACAGCTAAGATTACATGCAAACTGCATGCTTTTATAACTTCGTTTTTTTTTTTTTTTATTATTTTTATCTTCACACGAAAGTGCATTTTCGACAAAATGCACTTTCGCGGAAGTGCACTCGTGAATTTACGTTTCATTGAAACATAAATTCATTGTAGTGACTGGATCCCATATAGATATATATATATATATATATATATATATATATATATATATATATATATATATATATATATATATATATATATATAAACAATGAGGCAT
This sequence comes from Protopterus annectens, assembly GCF_019279795.1. Lineage (NCBI taxonomy): Eukaryota > Metazoa > Chordata > Ceratodontiformes > Protopteridae > Protopterus > Protopterus annectens. Next base: position 598,783,995 of record NC_056733.1, read on the forward strand.
GCTCAAAAATAGCAATGCTTCTAGTAGTCCTTTGTTATCAGACTAGAAAAAATGTTTCTACTTGTAGTGCAGTGAACTGTTCATTATCTAGTCACAGCATATAACCAACATAATGCACAAGCAAAAACATGAACACTGGATCAAGACTGTACATCTTCATTCACTGTTCTCTCAGTCCTCTTTCACATTCACATTACCTATTAGCACTGACAAATACTTGTTTTGCCTTTAGTAAAAAGCAGTTGTCAGTTAATTAAATAGTGTTAATACTCAGCCAACAAACAGCACAGACCATTACATTTAAAGTAAATTATAGTGTAGGGATAAAAAAAGGAAATTCATTTCCTGTTACCACTATAATAAATTTTTTTCTAATACTTTGATGATTTTATTCAGTTTCATTATTTTATTGACATTTGTCTACTAGGAAAGTCTGGCTGGGTATGGTACCCATTTCCTTTAAACTCTGACCAGAAGAAAGACACAAAACCGTTTGGATGATCAAATGGAATAGAAATTAAGGAGGTACATAAGACGTTCACGTACTTTGCTGATTAGTATAGTATGACCAGAAACTAAGAACATTCATTATTTGTTAATTTTATTAAGATATAAATTTATCAGCTTAAATAATCTTCCATCAGTTTAGCAGAAACATTTCATAACAGAAAATATACAAAAATATAATGGAGTTGTTAAGTACCATATTGCCACATATACAGTAATAAAAGTACTTTACAGAAATAGGATATAATTTGAAACATACACAGAACACATTACAGAAAGGCACTTGTGAATATTTCTGTCACTCTTTCTTGCTCTTTTACACTTTCTTACTTTCTCACATGACTTGTATTCTTTCTCTTCTTCTGCTTTCAATTTGCAGCAGAGAATTTTGTGTATGACCAGTATACTTATGAACATTTTTAGTAATAACAATAAACAAATTAGAATCCTGTTCTTAAACTTAGAGACCTGTAAAATTCAGGTAAAATTCTACATTTTTCATATTAAGTTACAGTGTTACCAAAGGTAAAAATCCAATTGTATTTACGTTGCTGCAATTCTCTGAAGTGAAGTAGCATAAAGCCCTTTGGAAGAAAAATCTGACCTTTTGTACTGCAGAAGTACCTCAGATTTCATAAGTCCAGAAACAAAATGTATCAAGGTGTTTGAATACCCAAAACTCAGGTCTAGAAACTCATTAAGAACTAGATTAAAAAAACAAACAAAAAAAGCTTGAAACCTAATTTTGAACCTAGATATTTGCTTCCTATGATACCCAACCTGATTCTGTGCAAGTAATTTAAATTCACTTACTTGTGCATGTGTGTCTGACCTGTAAATGCAACTTCCTTGGTCCAATGGGATGGCTTAATACAATGTAAAAATACTGTAGATATTGATTCTAGCTAGTCAAATGGCTAACAATACAAAAGTACCATACCAACAAACAGAATGAACTGAAATGGCATTTAAATAAATAAACAATGAATAAGAAACCATATTATGGAGCTTCACCCCCAGCATCCTTACATATCCCATGAGCTAATACCATCAATCACCATTAATCATAATAATGTTACCACTGGGTGGGGAAAGGAACTCTCCTTCATACAACAAATTAACAGTACATTGTTTTCAACTAAATAAAGTTTGACAAATTGTGTTTAATCCACTCAGACTCACTGAAAACAATGATTACCTAAATATTTATCAGACTGCGATTTCATGGGCATTCAGAAAGTTTCAATGTAATATTGTATTCTGATAGATCATTATTTTTACTTTAATTAGCAAAGATCTGATTTCTATTTAATTCTGCAAGTGCTAAGTAACACAAAAATGGTGGACAAACTATACTACATAAAAACTAGAAATCGTATGCTATAGGTATATAATCAATGCTACCTTTTCAAACAGAATAAAATTGTTGATAACAGCTTACACCAAGAACATATACTAAAAATTAAACATTTTGCATCAGTAAGCTTTACAATTAGTTTTCTATGTTGTAGTTTTCCTTTAAATTGAGCTACAAGAAAATTAATTGAATGTTGCTGTCACAGAGAGGTGAATTGAAAAAGCATTTGCCTGACCAACAGAATCATTTTTTATTTATGTGTTATAATGTTATAAATATTCTCATGCTGGCATTTATTGAATATGGTACAGCAGCATGATTTTCACTGCACTATTGTGGTGAGCTGAGTTGCTTTGTCATGTAGACATTCATAGTCATACTTGTTCCCACAAGGACAACATCTCATTACGTGGGAATGCACATGGTTATGAATCCCTCAACTAAAAAGTTATTTGCTGCTCAGTTAGGTGGCCTACCAACCTGCCCAGGTCCTTCCAGACCCCGCAAATGCAGACACCCCCCAACACAAGGTGATGTACACAGCACAAACACAGAAATACATAGACATAAACACACACACACACACACACACACACACACACACACACACACACACACACACACACACATACATACACACACACACACACACTCTCTCATACAAGTAACTGCAGTCAGTGGCACACTCAAATACACAAGGACACACACCAAGATAAGTGACATACTGTACCTACCTCAGGTAATCTTTTGGGCAGGGAAGCCTGTGGAACACAGCTGGGTTATAGATCTTTGTTTTAATGTGTCCATTCAGCCACCTGCTGTGAATACATGCACCACACACAGGTACACAGGCATCCTTACCCAGATATTAGTAACATTCATATGCAATTACATGGAGCCACACAGAATCATAGACACACATTGATTTATCCTATACCTGCATAATTTGCAACCATGTCCTTCCCATTCATACTAGGCACACTCACTTCCAGACATAAATACAGAAAGACAGATAGACACACAGACAGACACACTGACACAGATCCTGTACCTGTACGCTCTGCAGCCATGATCTCTCTCTTCATTCACATCAGAAAAAAGTCAGGCAGCAGTCATCCATCACATACAAACAGGCACAGCCACAGACAAGACAGATAGATGCACGCTTGCACACAAACACACACATGCGCGCACACACACATGCACACACACACACACACACACACACACACACACACACACACACACACACACACACACACACACACACACACACACACACTCTCTCTCACATAGATCAGATCCTGTACCTGACCTGTACCCTCTGCAGCCATGATCTCTCTCCTTTTCATTCATACCAGAAAAATCAGGCAGCAGTCATCCATCACATGGAAACAGGCACAGACACAGACAAGACAGACAGACACACACACACACACACACACACACACACACACACACACACACATACAGTAAGCATTCGTGCACAGTCATTTACAGATCCTCTCACACACATCGACAACCCCATACTCCCATACACATATTTAACATTTCTTAATTGGAAGGTCAGTCTGCACAGGTTAGAGTTGCCCTACTTCCCCTCAGTGAAATACATTTGTGCACAAACTGTTATCTAGCCGTATACAGTTACACATTTTCTGCACTGCTCTTTGGGTTAACATAATTAGTACGGAGTATAGTGCAATGTTAATATTCTAAATAAGCAGTGATCCAGGCTTCTTATCGGTGGACTACCTCATTTAAATGCAGCACTGATACACTTGCCTGTGCAACATAGGGATGATGAGTTGGGACAAGCTTACATAATGTGCAGGCTACGACTTTGCATACTACATAATTTGTCTATGAATCCCTGCTCCATTTACAACTTCTGTCTCACAAAGTACTTGTACTTTGTAAAAGCGCAGTCACCCAGCTTGATATCACAAGCAGTTAATAAATGTACTCAAGACAAAATTCTGTTCAGTGAAAAATGTGTCAGACATGTTTTGTGTTCATCTTATATGCACACTATTCAATAGTCATACAAGAAATACCACAAAAAAGTGTCACAAAAGTCAGTAATAAAAGTTTTTTCAAGTTGCTGAACTACTTGAAATATAATCTCTAAAAATCAAGTCACCAGAAAATCTGTAAAATAGTTTGTCAAGTACTATAGAGAAGTTTTTCCTCATAGAATGAAGTTAACTGTTTTAATTATTTTCATTCAATTTTTACCCTTCTTTTTTAAGTACCTGTGAAAAATATCATGTACTAGAATATTTTAGAAACAAATGGACCATTAGGAATGTTCTCCTAAAGTCTGCCATAATGCAGTTTGTTTATTAATTATACTTTAAAATTACTTAAATTACTAATTTTCAATTATTTATGAATTTACTTATGAGAAGATCACAAAATATATTATTTTGAAGCATAAAGCCACACAGAAAGTTGTACCTAAGGGTAAAATATTTAATATACTTGGTAGCATGTTGCACGCAAAATGTTCTGTTGCAAAGAAGCAGTCATAGATAGTATTCCAATAGCAATACCATGTCCACTGACTTCCAACTAATTAACACATTTATTGCACAACTTTTTTCTATAAAACAGAATTCTGATGACAAGCTCACTTTGCCTACTGATGTCAGTTCTGCAGTATTTTGTGGACATCTACCTTAAAGCTTACCAATACGTCTTACTGCAAATTTCCTAAATGCGCTGTCTACCTTAGTAGTTTCCAGGCTTCGTCTTTTCTCATTTTTCTACTCGTGTCTTTAACAAGACATGAATAAGCAATGCTTTAAAAATGCTCCCCTTACATATCTGACATGCTTGATCTTAGGTATCATAGTACTGAAATCTGCACGAAGGTTAACAAGTTGGCGGTTAAGATGCTAAATATACTGCTCTACTAAACTCACTTTTGGAACTGGCCAAAAATTTACTTTATAAATCTTCATGGTCAGGAAAAAATAAACAACTCTTTGAACTTTATTAACTAGTTGCTATATAATGCATTGTAATTTGTCATGACATCTCTCACTCTCAGCCGTTATTGAAAGTTATTACTAAAGTTAGCTGGTTAGAATGAACTGCCAAAAATGACAAAAGACATTAAAATAACTGGTGTCTGCAGCACCTTAGCATTCTGCTACATAAATCCTGTTAATAAGTAAACAATATCATACAACAATGAACTGTCATATGTGGAATAGCTTTTATCTTGCTACAAGGGTTAGCATACCTGTCTACAAAACAGGCATGCTGCTATAACCATAAAAGAAGCAGACCCTTGGCTACCTACTTAAAGCACACAGACACAATGTAAAGATAAAAGTTATTATATCTCATTGGTTCTGATAAAAACAAAGGCTACATTTTTAAAGCAGTACAGAAGCTGTCAATCATGCACTGCTGTATGATTTCAGAACTGGCTTCACTGTTATAATAATTGTGCTTTCTTTCCCTATTTTGTCTGGTTAACAGGTGCATAGACGTGTTAGGCTAGCAACCACTGGGGCCTTTTTAAACCTAGCCATGCATCCCAAATCTCTTGCAAGTTCTGATATCCTTGGTAGTGTAAGAAGTGGCTTGGGAGATGAACCATTCACAGGCTTCCTGTGTCCACTTGGAGATACAGGTGCCAAACCAGGGTGAATTTCTGGTTCCTCATGCAGCTGTCTAAGCTACACTTGCGTTAGGGAGGATCTCTACTTCACAAGGATGGGAGTCCATTCCAGAGAAAGGGCAGTCTCTGGGTACACACCTCTCTCACCAACAGGGAAGGAAGGTTTAAGTCCTTAGAATTGGTAAGTTTAGTGCTGTTTATTTTCCAGATATGAAGAAAGTCCAAAGATGCTTTGTAAGCAAGGCATAAATCTCCTCTCAACAGCCTATAGGTGAGAGAATACAGTGACAGGGCTTTGAGGCTTTGAGGTGGCTCAGTCAGTTACAGTGAGAATGTGCTCTAGTTTTTCCTTAGAAATCTCACTACTTTTGCACACTGTGTTACAATGTATGGTCAGGCAGAAATGTCTGTTGCATCATAAGTTACCACAGTCCCAAGCTAAGTGTTCAGAAATGATAGATAGTAATAGACAGTAAAAAAAAAAAAACAGATGATCTGCTCCTGTCAGTATTTCACTTACAAAGAAAATAAAGCTATAGCAGACTATGAAATAAGAAAACAGCATCATGAACTGGGAGTTACTGTAAACATATTGAAAAACCACACCCATGCAAGGCAACCCCCTCTGTGAACCATGCCTCCCCTAAGGGAGCATCATTAACAAACACATCACAGCCATGAAGGGCACACCCATCCCTCCCTGCTGCTCTAATAGTCACCCAAGCTGCTAATCAAACCTGGGTCATCTGGGTGGTAGTTAGGGTTTTATCCCTCTATGCCACCAATGTTGCAACTCTTGACAACATTCTCCTAAACTTGGATTCATTAACTCATATGTAATGAATCGAGTCATTGCGTATAAATAGAAGAACAAAACCCATAAAAATATTTATATTCCATTTAAAACATATACAGACACATTTTTAGACATGGTCACCCGAACTCAAGAGCATTAAAGCTCCTAATATCCTGTAAATGTCTTCACCATCAGAGAAAGCATGCATTTCCAAGGGGAAACAAAAAAAGAGTATTATATTTCAGTCACTAAATAAATAATTTTAAAATATAAAGTCACCCAGAGAGATTAAAATGTAATGTTTCATTACCTGGGACTTCTAGAGTTCTACAGGATACATTATATACTCTCCTTCTGAATGTTACCGGTATTTCATAATTATGGCATTGTGGTAACACTGTATGCATTAAAAACAGATGATGATATTTCATTTTGTTCTTAATGCTGATGACCCTGTCTTCCTTCAGGCTTACACTACCTCTCAAGAGCTTCCATCATATCTTAAAAATATATTTTCTTTGGCAAGATTGTAAAAGCGATAACTCAGAATTTTTCCACATATGATTTGAATTTTTGTGATGTAGCTGAAAGTCTGATATGGTACTTATATTGCCAAGGACTGCAGCTAGAGAGCTAACACCTGATGTGCCTTTGGTCAGTATCTCTTTCACTACAGGACTGACTGGGCAGGCAAGGTGGAGCAACCTTATGGAAGCCATTTATTTTACAGGGGGTTCCAATCTGCAAGGATTAACTAGTCCATAAATGGTCCTAGGGGATGTACGGTTAGATCTGGTTACTGTGAAACAAAATGATAATACATTTGGCATACTTATGTCTAGCAGTGTCATTCTGTCAGAATTTACATGGGTGTTAGAGAGGTAAAGCCTTCTGTCAAGTCAGGCAACATAAATATAATGTTATGTAATTTATGTGCCACTAGAACCTGAAGTAACAAAAGGGCTTTGAAGCCACATTTATTTACTTGTGGATAAAGTAGC
>NC_056733.1:598796289-598961289 GCF_019279795.1 Protopterus annectens
CTGGCGGGGTTCCAATAGAACCTCTGACTTGTAGTTTCGCCATGTACAATTTGGCACTGTAATGAATGACTCACTGAAAGAGGTGACTGTAGGGATGGGAAAGTAGAAAATGCAGTCTCTGTAGTGCTTGTCTGAATCATATCGAATCTTCGAGTTGCATCTGTGAAAAGTAATGAAAATCATGAGAGTGACAAGCAATTGATATTTATTACTGATTGTCTGATATCTCGTGCAGAGACATGCAGTTTGCATTACACACTACATACTGAATATCAGAACCCAAGCAAACAATATTAGATATTGAATTTTTGTCTCTTAAATGCCAAAAACTATTTTACAGCTTTAAGATGCTCATGTCTTTTTATTAATGGTGACCCAGTGGGATTGTGTTTGTGTGTGTGTGTGTGTGTGTGTGTGTGTGTGTATGCTGTGTTCATGCGTGTGTGTGCCAGGACTCACTGACAACAGTATTCTGCATTAAGATCATGCAGAGCTATTGTCAGCTGAGTGGTTTCATATTGCTTTCCCAAAGATGAGATTACAAGGTATGTTCTTATGCCTGGTTGTTACACAGTGGCCATGTGTAGTGCAACGACACTGTTGTTGTGTCTTTCGGCTTTTCCCGGTAAGGGGTCGCCACAGCAGAACTCCGGTCCGCTAATGATTGGCAGTAGATTTTTACGTGCCAAGTTGCCAGCTCTGGCGCACAACCTTCAACGAAGGTACGCCCATTCACGCACGTCTCCACACAGAAGACGCTCTAGCTGATAATCGAACGGGACAAAGTCTTGCTGTGAGGCGACAACACTACCGCAGCACCACCACCGCACTTCCTTTTATTTGCAAGTCACAGATCAATAAAAGAAGACTGGAACTCTGATAACACCACCAACCACACAATGAAGTTATATTTTGAATGTCTAATATTAGGAAAGGATTTTAAAGCCAAGCAACCAAAAACTTATTTGCATGAAAAGTACATTTTTAAAAATCTGATTTGAATCATGTGTGCATGTGATGCAGCGGTTAGCGTTGTTGCCTTCCAGCAAAAAGTTATCCAGTTCAATTCTTGGCCGGAGTGCCTTCTGTGTGGAATGTGCATGTCCTCCCTGCAGTCGTTTGTGCTTTAAAGACATGCAGGTAGGTGCATGTATGTGTGCGCCTTCTGTGAAGATTGGGACAGGCTGGCAACTCGACATCCTAAAAATCCACTGCCAATCAACAGCAGACTGATGATCTGCTGTGGCTACCTAGGAAAAGCTGAAAGACTTTTTATTTGAATCATGCATGTAGCATCACAGCTTTAAGAGCTTCCTAACTTTCCCCAGTAAATGATGCACAAACTGCTTCTCTTATTTCCATGAAGACTGGGCACTTGTTTGACATAATTCATGTAAAGCATGTAGAAAACATAAACACAAGACACTGACACAGTCATGAAAAATGTGAGTGTTCTTATTTTGTGTCACACATTTGCACCTCTTAAAAGCTGGACGCAGTTAGCTAGGACAGCCCTGATATACCTATTTATCTGTCTTTGCTGACTGGATACACAATGTTACAGCATAAGATGCGGTTGGATAACAAGAATAATTGTAAATAATTTATACAAATTCTACACAGAATGGTAAAAAGAGGAACTCACACCTTAGATTCAGTTGCTCCAAAGACAGACCACTGTCTTTGGGGAACAAACGTTGCACAACAGAGTTGTGCGTCACAAGAAATATGGCATTGGTGTTTGTCCTTACCTTGAAAAAAAAAATCCCAATATGCCTTCTGACTGTGTGACATGACTAGAGACACCACATCTTTTCAATCACTTATTCATTCAGTCAAGTTTTAATTCATTTTGTGACACTTGCTTCATCTTATTCAGGGTTGTAAGGAACTTGACCCTGTTCAATTAACCAGAAACTAGTGAGTGTAAAGCAGAGAAATAACCTTGGATGGGACATCAGCTCATAGGTTCAAAGGTTCTTAGTAAGCTTATGGCCAAAGAAAGACTAAGAAGCTCAACCACATCACCTAGTACTACTGGGAAACTTAGCAGTGTGACCCTGCACCCCGTTAAGTAGACTTTCTTCACATATTGCTGCAGAAAATTTGCAGTCACCCATTTAGTCATCCAGCCTGTTTAAGGTTGTTAGGGAAGTATTATGCTTGACAAGAAAGGGCAGCCTATTCCAGAAATGGGGTATATGTTGGGTTTGCTATCTGTAATGCCATCTGGTCTTGTCAATGTGATAGTGTAGGTTTATGCCTCAAGAAAAGTTCTTTGCTTTACCACTTGTTCTACTTAGGTGAATGAATCAGAAGAGTTCTGAGACATTCATAGCATGAAAAGCTACGCACAGATCACCCATCAAAGAATGCTGAGAAATTCAAAGCATGAAAAGTTACGCACAGATCACCCATCAAAGAGTGCTGAGACATTCATAGCATGAAAAGCTACGCACAGATCACCCATCAAAGAGTGCTGAGACATTCACTGCATGAATAGCTATGCAAAGATCATCCATCAGAGTGCTGAGACATTCATAGCATGAAAAGCTATGCAGAGATCACCCATCAAAGAGTGCTGAGACATTCATAGCATGAAAAGCTACGCAGTGATCACCCACCAAAGAGTGCTGAGGCATTCATAGCATGAAAAGCTACGCAGTGATCACCCACCAAAGAGTGCTGAGACATTCATAGCATGAAAAGCTACGCAGAGATCACTCATCAGAGAGTGCTGAGACATTCATATCATGAAAAGCTACGCACTGATCACCCACCAAAGAGTGCTGAGACATTCCCAACATGAAATGCTACGCACAGATCACCCATCAAAGAGTGCTGAGACATTCATAGCATGAAAAGCTATGCAGAGATCACCCATCAGAGTGCTGAGACATTCATAACATGAAAAGCTACACAGAGATCACCCATCAGAGTGCTAAGACATTCATAGCATGAAAAGCTATGCACAGATCACCCATCAGAGTGCTGAGACATTCACAGCATGAAAAGCTACGCACTGATCACCCATCAAAGAGTGCTGAGACATTCATAGCATGAAACGCTATGAACAGATCACCCATCAAAGAGTGCTGAGACATTCACAGCATGAAAAGCTACGCAGTGATCACCCACCAAAGAGTTCTGAGGCATTCATAGCATGAAAAGCTACGCACAGATCACCCACCAAAGAGTGCTGAGACATTCCCAACATGAAAAGCTACGCACAGATTACCCATGAGAGCTGAGACATTCATAGCATGAAAAGCTATGCAGAGATCACCCATCAGAGTGCTGAGACATTCATAACATGAAAAGCTACACAGAGATCACCCATCAAAGAGTGCTGAGACATTCATAACATGAAAAGCTATGCACAGATCACCCATCAGAGTACTGAGACATTCATAGCATGAAAAGCTACACAGAGATCACCCATCAGAGTGCTGAGACATTCATAGCATGAAAAGCTACGCACAAATCACCCATCAGAGTGCTGAGACATTCATAGCATGAAAAGCTATGAACAGATCACCCATCAAAGAGTGCTGAGACATTCATAGCATGAAAAGCTACGCACAGATCACCCATCAAAGAGTGCTGAGACATTCATAGAATGAAAAGCTACGCAGAGATCACCCATCAAAGAGTGCTGAGACATTCATAGCATGAAAAGCTACACAGAGATCACACATCAAAGAGTGCTGAGAGATTCATAGTATGAAAAGCTATGCACAGATCACCCATCAAAGAGTGCTGAGACATTCATAGCATGAAAAGCTACACAGAGTTCACCCATCAAAGAGTGCTGAGACATTCATAACATGAAAAGCTATGCACAGATCACCCATGAGTGCTGAGACATTCATAGCATGAAAAGCTATGCACAGATCACCCATCAAAGAGGGCTGAGACATTCATAGCATGAAAAGCTATGCACAGATCACCCATCAGAGGGCTGAGACATTCATAGCATGAAAAGCTAAGCAGAGATCACCCATCAGAGTGCTGAGACATTCATAGCATGAAAAGCTACGCAGAGATCACGCATCAGAGTGCTGAGACATTCATAGCATGAAAAGCTATGCAGAGATCACACATCAGAGAGTGCTGAGACATTCATAGCATGAAAACCTACGCAGAGATCACCCATCAAAGAGTGCTGAGACATTCATAGCATGAAAAGCTACACAGAGATCACGCATCAAAGAGTGCTACGACATTCATAGCATGAAAAGCTACGCAGAGATCACCCATGAGAGAGTGCTGAGACATTCATAGCATGAAAACCTACGCAGAGATCACCCATCAAAGAGTGCTGAGACATTCATAACATGAAAAGCTACGCACAAATCACCCATCAGAGTGCTGAGACATTCATAGCATGAAAAGCTATATAGAGATCACCCATCAGAGTGCTGAGACATTCATAACATGAAAAGCTACGAACAAATCACCCATCAGAGTGCTGAGACATTCATAGCATGAAAAGCTACGTACAGATCACCCATCAAAGAGTGCCGAGGCATTCATAGCATGAAAAGCTATGCAGAGATCACCCATCAAAGAGTGCTGAGACATTCATAGCATGAAAAGCTACGCAGAGATCACACATCAAAGAGTGCTGAGAGATTCATAGTATATAAAGCTACGCACAAATCACCCATTAAAGAGTGCTGAGACATTCATAGCATGAAAAGCTACGCAGAGATCACCCATCAAAGAGTGCTGAGACATTCATAACATGAAAAGCTATGCACAGATCATCCATGAGTGCTCAGACATTCATAGCATAAAAAGCTATGCACAGATCACCCATCAAAGAGGGCTGAGACATTCATATCATGAAAAGCTACGCAGAGGTCATGCATCAAAGAGTGCTGAGACATTCATTACATGAAAAGCTACGCACAGATCACCCATCATGGAGTGCTGAGAAATTCATAGCATGAAAAGCTACGCACAGATCACCCATCAAACAGTGCTGAGACATTCATAGCATGAAAAGCTATGCACAAACCACCCATCAAAGAGTGCTGAGACATTCATAGCATGAAAAGCTACGCACAGATCACGCATCAAAGAGTGCTGAGAGATGCATAGTATGAAAAGCTACGCACAAATCACCCATTAAAGAGTGCTGAGACATTCGTTACATGAAAAGCTACGCACAGATCACCCATCATGGAGTGCTGAGAAATTCATAGCATGAAAAGCTACGCACAGATCACCCATCAAAGAGTGCTGAGACATTCATAGCATGAAAAGCTATGCACAGATCACCCATCAAAGAGTGCTGAGACATTCATAGCATGAAAAGCTACACAGAGATCACCCATCAGAGTGCTGAGACATTCATAGCATGAAAAGCTATGCAGAGATCACTCATCAAAGAGTGCTGAGACATTCATAGCATGAAAAGCTACGCAGAGATCACGCATCAGACTGCTGAGACATTCATAGCATGAAAAGCTACGCAGAGATCACTCATCAGAGAGTGCTGAGACATTCATAGCATGAAAACCTACGCAGAGATCACCCATCAAAGAGTGCTGAGACATTCATAGCATGAAAAGCTACACAGAGATCACGCATCAAAGAGTGCTGAGACATTCATAGCATGAAAAGCTACGCAGAGATCACTCATCAGAGAATGTTGAGACATTCATAGCATGAAAAGCTACGCAGAGATCACCCATCAAAGAGTGCTGAGACATTCATAGCATGAAAAGCTACGCAGAGATCACGCATCAGAGTGCTGAGACATTCATAGCATGAAAGGCTACACAGAGATCACCCATCAGAGAGTGCTGAGACATTCATAGCATAAAAAGCTATGCAGAGATCACCCATCAAAGAGTGCTGAGACATTCATAGCATGAAAAGCTACGCAGAGATCACCCATCAAAGAGTGCTGAGACATTCGTAACATGAAAAACTACGCACAGATCACCCATCAGAGTGCTGAGACATTCATAGCATGAAAAGCTATGCAGACATCACCCATCAAAGAGTGCTGAGACATTCATAGCATGAAAAGCTACGCACAGATCACCCATCAAAGAGTGCTGAGACATTCATAGCATGAAAAGGTATGCAGAGATCACGTATCAAAGAGTGCTGAGACATTCATAGCATGAAATGCTAAGCAGAGATCACCCATCAAAGAGTGCTGAGACATTCATAGCATGAAAAGCTATGCACAGATCACCCATCAAAGAGTGCTGAGACATTCCTAGCATGAAAAAAGTACAGTTGTGTACACTTACCATAAATGTAGATGTTTGCGTGTATTCACTGTTGCAGTCATTACATTTGGGTAATCTGCTGGCAGGTTGCCCTCAGTTGGCCTGATTAACAAAGTCTTGGGTCCTGCGTTGGTTGCTGTCCCTTCTTCCATGACGTCAGGTCATCAGGGGTATAAAACATGCAGCCGATGCCATTACATCCGTTTTTCTTGCCCCAGATGTCAGGTGCCCCCCAAATGGGGAGCCAAATATTTAAGTAATTAAAAACACAAAAAAATACCTCCAAACAAAAGTAAATACACCAAAAAGGCTTTTAAGCATAGTTAAGTAAAGTAGAGGTATAGTAATAGAAAAACAGGGGGTTGGAGGGTGGGTAACCAGGACTGCAACAGTGAATACACTCGAACATCTACATTTATGGCAAGTGTACACAACTGTACTATGTTCTTCGTATTTCACTGTTGCAGTTATTACATTTGGGTAGAATCCCAAAGCTATGGTTGGGAGGATGGATTTATACAGAATTAGGACTAGCTATAAGGCCCTGCAGGACAGCAGTGGCAAAGCCAGCTCTGGATTTAGAGAAGAAAGGTAAATGGTAATGTTTGGTGAACGTATGAACTGAGCTCCAGGTTGCAGCTTCTAGAATGTCTCTGGTAGGAACACCTCTGAGAAAGGCTGTAGAAGTAGATGCAGCCCTAGTGGAATGAGATCTGATCCCCTGGGAGATAGTTTTACCATGGTGCATATAGCAGAAACTAGCACAATGGCTTATCCATTTGGAAATAGTCTGCTTTGAAATAGCCTTTCCCTCTGCCCCTGCAGCAAATGCCACCAGTAGTTGTTCAGATTTTCTTAGAGATTTTGTCCTGTTTAAGTAAAATCTAAGTTGTCTGTGTACCTCCAATGAATGCATAATCCATTGCCCCTGTTTCTATGGATTGTGAAAGAAAGTTGGCAAATGAATGGTCTGATTAAGGATGAAGGATGGATTGGTCCTGAGAGACACCCTGTCCGCATGAAAAATAATGAAAGGCTCCACTGCCATAAGAGCCTGTAATTTGGAAATCCTTCTAGCTGAAGGGACTGCTAAAAGGAAAGCTGTTTTCCAGGATGAACTTTTAAGTCTGCAGTAGCAGCTGGCTCGAAAGGAGGGAGAGTGAGTTTTTCCAATACAAAATTGAGGTCCCAGGTAGGGGCTGGAGTTCTCCTGGGTGGCCTTAAGTTTTTGGCACCTCTGAGATACTGTTTTAGCAGTGGATGAGAGAAGAGGGGAGGTTCTGTGTTATAATGAGCTGAAATGGCGAAGGCATGGATTTTTATGGAAGAAAAGGACAGGCCCTTGTGAAGCATCTCAGTTAAGTATTGTAAAATCTGAGGAATATTGGGCACTGCTGTGCTTATCCCTTGTGATTGATTCCAGGCACAGAATCTTTTCCATTTGTCAGCATAAGATTTTCTAGTACTAGGCCTTCTTGCCTCCAAAATGACATCTGTCACAGTTTTGCTGAGGGATGCTAAGGGTGAATTTAGATGATTAGCCATGCTGCAAGATTCAAATTTGGAGCTGATTGTGCAGAATTTGGTTATTCTGCTGAGACAGTAAGTAAGGTGTCTGAGGCAGGTGCCACGGTGGAAGGCGTGACACATTGCGCACGAGTGGGTACAAGTGTTGGCGATGCCAGTCTGGAGCAATCAAAATAATTTTTGGTTTGTCCTGTTTGACTTTTAGTAGAACTTTGGAGAGCAGAGGCAGAGGGGGAAAAGCATAGACTGATAGGTTTTTCCAGCTGAATGATAGAGCATCCACTTTCCAGGCTTTTTTGTGATGAGTTCTTGTGCAGAATTTGTCCAACTGATAGTTCTGGAGTGAGGCAAAAAGATCTAGTCTGGACTCCCCATTTGCACGTCAACATGTTGAAAATCCATGGTTCCAGTTTCCATTCGTGTGGGTCCATGAGATTTCTGCTTAGTTCGTTTGCCAGAGTATTCAGCTTTCCTGGCAGGAATTGAGCTTGTAGTTGAATTTGATAGGTCAAGGCCGTGTTCCACAATGCCATGGCTAGTCTGCAAAGGGGGTAGGATTTTGTACCCCCCTGCTTGTTTATGTACCACATAACTGTGGTGTTGTCTGTCTTTATCATTAATTGTCCTGGATGAAGGTAGTCCTTGAAGGCTGTCAATGCATTCTGTACAATTAGCATCTCTTTTTGATTGATATGAAGGTGCATTTGATTTGGGCTCCATTTGCCCTGAATGCACTTCCCTGCCAGATAAGCCCCCAAAGCACAGTCTGATGCATCTGTAGTTAGGGTTTGGGTGGCAGGGGGTGGAGTGAATGGCAGTCCCTTGTTTTGGTGGCAGGCCTCTGCCCACCATAGGAACTCTATTTGCAGGCAAGGTATGATAGGAATCATTGTTTCCAGGCTGTGACAATGTTGACTCCATAAACTTTTTAAGTACCACTGAAGTTTCCTCATATGCAGTCTTGCATATGGAATTAGAAGAAAGCAGGAGGCCATAAACCCCAAAGCTTGCAGAATTTGTCTTGCAGATAGCAGGGTTTTTGTGGCCACCTGTTTGAAGTAAGTTACCAATTGAATTTGCTTTTCCGGCGTAAGGTAAGCCATCTGGGCAGTTGTATTCAAGCTTGCACCCAGGAATGTAATTTTTTGAGAGGGTACCAGTTGTGATTTATTTTTGTTTATGGTGTACCCTAGAGAAGTTAGAACCCTTTTACAAATGCCAGATGTTTTAGAAGAATGTCCCTGTTTTTTGTCTAAATTAGACAATCATCCAGGTATGGATATATTTGAATATGCACAGATCACCCATCAAAGAGTGCTGAGGCATTCATAGCATGAAAAGCTATGCAGAGATCACCCATCAAAGAGTGCTGAGACATTCATAGCATGAATAGCTATGCAGAGGTCACCCATCAAAGAGTGCTGAGACATTCATAGCATGAAAAGCTACGCAGAGATCACCCATCAAAGAGTGCTGAGACATTCATAGCATG
Source organism: Protopterus annectens (assembly GCF_019279795.1). Lineage (NCBI taxonomy): Eukaryota > Metazoa > Chordata > Ceratodontiformes > Protopteridae > Protopterus > Protopterus annectens. The sequence goes on from NC_056733.1 coordinate 598,805,560, forward strand.
AAAGCTACGCAGAGGTCACCCATCAGAGTGCTGAGACATTCATAGCATGAAAAGCTACATAGAGATCACCCATCAAAGAGTGCTGAGGCATTCATAGCATGAAAAGCTATGCAGAGATCCCCCATCAAAGAGTGCTGAGACATTCATAACATGAAAAGCTACGCACAGATCACCCATCAGAGTGCTGAGACATTCATAGCATGAAAAGCTATGCAGACATCACCCATCAAAGAGTGCTGAGACATTCATAGCATGAAAAGCTATGCACAGATCGCCCATCAAAGAGTGCTGAGACATTCATAGCATGAAAAGCTATGCAGAGATCACGCATCAAAGAGTGCTGAGACATTCATAGCATGAAATGCTAAGCAGAGATCACCCATCAAAGAGTGCTGAGACATTCATAGCATGAAAAGCTATGCACAGATCACCCATCAAAGAGTGCTGAGACATTCCTAGCATGAAAAAAGTACAGTTGTGTACACTTACCATAAATGTAGATGTTTGCGTGTATTCACTGTTGCAGTCATTACATTTGGGTAATCTGCTGGCAGCTTGCCCTCAGTTGGCCTGATTAACAAAGTCTTGGGTCCTGCATCGGTTGCTGTCCCTTCTTCCATGACGTCAGGTCATCAGGGGTATAAAACATGCAGCCGATGCCATTACATCCGTTTTTCTTGCCCCAGATGTCAGGTGCCCCCCAAATGGTGAGCCAAATATTTAAGTAATTAAAAACATAAAAAATACCTCCAAAGAAAAGCAAATACACCAGAAATGCTTTTAAGCATAGTAAAGGAAAGTAGAGGTATAGTAATAGAAAAACAGGGGGTTGGAGGGTGGGTAACCAGGACTGCAACAGTGAATACACTCGAACATCTACATTTATGGTAAGTGTACACAAAGTACAGTTTTGTACCTACCATAAATGTAGATGTTCGAGTGTTCACACGGCTGCAGTCATCACACTTGGGTTATCCTGCTGTCAGGCGGTCCCGCAGTCGGCCAGAGTTCCAAAGTCTTGGTCCGGCATCGGTTGCTGTCACTTCTTCCCTGACATCAGTGCACCAGGGGTACATAAGATGCATTCAACGCCATTTTCTTCAGTTTTTCTTGCCCCAGATGTCAGGTGTCCCCAATAGGTAGGCAATACATATTGCTAATAAAAAATATACATATAAAAATAAAACAATACCTTCAGTTACAAGCAAATACACCACAAAGGTTTTATAGGATAGAAAGGTATAGATAAATCCAGCTAGTTCAGAGGGGATGGAGGGAGGGTAACCTGGACTGCAGCAGTGTGAACACTCGAACATCTACATTTATGGTAGGTACAAAACTGTACTATGTTCATCGCGTTACACTGCTGCAGTTATCACACTTGGGTTGAATCCCAAAGCTAAGGATGGGTAGTGGAACTAAACAGGGTTTGGAGAGGCTAGTAGGCCCTGCAAAACTGCAGTGGCAAAGCCAGCTCTGGTTTTAGAGTATAGAGGTAAGTGATAGTGCTTGGTGAACGTGTGCACTGAACTCCAAGTTGCAGTCTCCAAAATATCCTTGGTTGGTACCCCTCTGAGGAAGGCTGTTGATGTTGCTGTAGCCCTGGTGGAATGGGGCCTGATGTTACCAGGCACAGATTTCCCATGGTGTGTGTAGCAGAAACGGATACAATGTCCTATCCATTTTGAAATGGTCTGTTTTGAGATAGCTTTTCCTTGTGATCCTGCAGCATAGGATACAAAGAGCTGGTCAGATTTTCTGAAAGCCTTAGTTTTATCCAAGTAGTAATGTAATTGCCTGTGAATGTCCAAAGAGTGTAGGAGCCTTTCCCCTTTGTTCTGGGGGTTTGGATAAAAGGTGGGAAAATGAATGGTTTGGTTTAGGGCCACACTGGATACCACCTTTGGCATAAAGGAAGGGTTAGTTCGTAAAGAGACTCTGTCTTGATGAAAAATGATGAAAGGCTTCACTGCCATTAGGGTCTGTAGTTCTGAGATTCTTCGTGCTGGAGTTATTGCTAGCAGCAGGGCAGTTTTCCATGATAGGAACTGTAGATCAGCTGTGAAAGCTGGTTCAAAGGGCGGTAGTGTAAGCTTTTCCAGAACAAAGTTGAGATCCCAAGTTGGTGTTGGTGCTCTCCGGGGTGGTCTTATGTTCTTAGCCCCTCTGAGGAACTGTCTTAGTAATGGATGTGAAAATATAGGAGGATCCGTGTTGTATTGAGCTGAAATAGCTGACGCATGGATCTTAATAGATGAGAAGGAAAGTCCTTTGTGCAACATCTCAGTTAAATATTGAAGTATCTGAGGAATATTAGGGACAAGGGGATTTGGCGCAGAATCTTTTCCATTTGTCTGAATAGACTTTCCTGGTGCTGGGCCTCCTGGCCTCCAGAATGACGTCCATCACAGCTTCAGAGAGAAGTGTTGACTGGTTGTTTAAGCAATTTGCCATGCAGCCAGATTTAAAGTCTTGAGCTGGCTGTGTAGAATCTGATTGTTTTGCTCAGTGAGCAGGTGAGGAATTGTAGGTAAAATCCATGGTGGGCCTTGAGCCATGTTCCTTAGTATTGGATACCAGTGTTGTCATGGCCAGTCTGGAGCAATGAGTATAATTTGTGGCCTCTCTAATCTGGCTTTCAGCAGCACCTTTGCCAGAAGAGGCAGTGGAGGAAAGGCATACACTGTCAATGTTTTCCAACTGAATGAGAGGGTGTCCATTTTCCAAGCTAGTGTGTGGTACATCCTTTTGCAGAATTTCCATAGTTGGTAGTTTTGGGGGGGAAGCAAACAGATCTATGTCTGGACTCCCCCATTTTTGAGTTATCTTTGAGAATACTTGTGGATCTAGTTTCCACTCGTGAGGATCTATGATGTTTCTGCTTAGATCGTCTGCCAATGTGTTTTTCTTTCCTGGCAGGAATTGTGCTTGTAGTTGAACTTGGTAGGTCAGTGCTGTGTTCCACAAGGTCATTGCTTGTCTGCATAGGGGGTAGGAGTGTGTGCCCCCTTGCTTGTTTATGTACCACATCACTGTGGTGTTGTCCGTCTTTATTAGGAGTTGTCCTGGATGTAGGAGGTCCTTGAAAGCTGTTAGGGCATTTTGTACAGCTAGCATCTCTTTTTGATTGATATGTAGATGCCTTTGGTCTGCAGACCATTTGCCCTGAATACACTGTCCTGCCATGTGCGCTCCCCAGGCATAATCCGATGCATCTGTTGTTATAGTTTGCCAGGCTGTGGGTAAGGTAAAAGGCTGACCCTTGTTGAGGTGACATGCCTGAGCCCACCATAGAAACTCCTGTTGAAGCCAGGGAATGAGTGGAATTATTGTTTCCAAGCTGTGGCTGTGTTGAGTCCATACACTTTTCAGATACCATTGTAATTTCCTCATATGCAGTTTTGCAAATGGTATTAGTAGTATGCAAGATGCCATGAATCCCAAGGCTTGCAGAATTTTTCTTGCAGGGAGTTGGGTCTTTGTTGCCATCATTTTGAAGTATTGAGTCAGTTGTCCTTGCTTGTCTGGCGTGAGATAAGCCATCTGGGCCATTGTATTTAAGCTGGCACCCAGGAATATTATGTCTTGTGAGGGCACTAGTTTTGACTTCTTTTCGTTTACTGTGTACCCTAGGCAACTTAGTAGGTTTTTGACAAACGCCAGATGCTTTAATAGAATGTCCTTGCTTTCTGCTTGAATAAGGCAGTCGTCCAGGTATGGATATATTTGAATCCCTCTTTGTCTGCAGTATGCAATTACTGGTGCCAGGCATTTTGTGAAGACCCTGGGCGCAGTAGATAAGCCAAAGGGCAGTGCAGAAAATTGGTAATGGGTTGAACCTGCTATAAATTGGAGGTATCTTCTGCAATTTTATCTGATAGGGACATGCAGGTATGCCTCCTTGAGGTCCAACGTTACTAGCCAAGCCTTCTTGCCCAGCATGGGAAGAAGTTGCTGTAGTGTTAGCATCTTGAATTTGGGTACTTCCAGGTATATGTTTAGAATTGAGAGGTCCAGAATGGGTCTCCTGGCTTTGTCCTTTCGGGGAACTAGAAACAGTCTTGAGTAAAATCCTTGTCCTTGCTCCTGTGTAGGAACCTGTTGAATGGCTCTCATGTCCATGAGAGCTGAAATTTGCTTTTGAGCCTCTGCCCATTGATTTGGTGGCAGGTTTGGCATTCCTTTTATCCTTGGCAAAGTGTGAAAGTGGAATCTGTATCCTTGAGATACAATATTTAGGACCCATTTGTCTTTTGTGATGATGTGCCAATTGTCTGCAAAAAGTGCTAGTTTCCCCCCCAAGGGAGCTGCCAAGAGGGTTTTGCTTGGTAGTCTGAGGGGTAAGTCATTGTGTTTGTCTTCTGGTAGTTTGAGACCTGTCTTCTCCTCCTTTTTGGGTTGTGGCACCCCATTGTCGAGGCTGGTAAGAGCCTTGTGACTGGCCTCTGCCCCTTGGGCATCTGTATCTGCCCCTCTGTGGTCTGGCAGAAGCTGGAAAGGGCCAGTTTTTGGTTGGCCAATTTCTGCTGAAATGAGGAAGTTGAACCTGTAAGAAATCCTTGACCGTCTGCATAGATTTTGCCTTATCCTCCATTTTCTTTAAAACTTCTTCTGCTTTTACACCAAATAAAACATCCTGCTGTAAAGGTGCATCCAATAACTTTGCTTTAACATGATCAGGTAAAGTTTGATCGTTTAACCAAGCATGCCTACATATGACAGACCCTGTCACTGCTGCTGTACAAGAAGCTTCCAATGAATCAAATCCACATTGCAAAGTATGTTTTCCCACTTGTTCAGCTGCATGCAACAAATCTTGCATTTCCTTGTAATCAGGCTGTTCTGTATGTGTGAGCATTTTTTGTTTTAATTGATATTTCAGCATGTGAAACTGACAATTTAAGGCCCTCATAGCTAGAGTAGCTGAGGTATATACTTTCTTTCCCCATCTGTCTAGTGCTCTAGAATCCCTTTCAGAGTGCACATGATTTTTAGCAATAGAGGCCTTAACCCCTTTGGGACCCTGGGAAATGGTTTCTGGGTCAGCAACAGGACTTTTATACAGTAATTTGTGTGAGTCAGGGACTCTGTAGTATCTGTCTGGTTTGGCTGGTGCAGGAGGTAGTGAATCTGGGTTAAGGCTAGATTCTGAATAAACATCATCCACAATGTCTAACACAGGCGGAATAACAAGTGGTCTGTGCTGGGGTAGTAAAAGGAACTCTCGGAGCCTTTTCTTAGAATCAGAGTAATCCTGGCCTTCCCAGTGGAAATGTTCCCTCATGGTATGTAAGGTTTCACCAAAAGAGTAGTCTTCTGGGGGAGATGCAGAAGGGATAGACTCTTCAGCATCAGAGTCTTCATAAGGGGGAAAGGAATATTCCTGTTCCTCAGAAGAGTCTGAGGAAATTGAAACCTGGTCAGAGGAAGCATAGTCCTCCTCCTGTCTTGGCCTTTTATCAGGAGGGGGATGGGAACCCCTGATTAGGGTAATTAAGTCTTCAGCCATCTTAAGCATCTGTTTCTTAGGCATGGGGCCTTGTACTGGAGACTGCTGCACAGTCTTCTTTGTTTTTAAAGGAGTTTTCAGCTTTGCATAGGATTTAATAGTGAGTGTAGTCGGTCTGAAGACACCTTCTGCAACTGAAGGCGTTTCAACTGCACCGGAATCTCCTTCAGGCATGGAGTTGGAAGGGCCTAAAGGTAAAGGTTGTGGAGGCCTAGCAATCTCCACTTGTGAATCGGATGTCACCTGGGGTTCTAAATCAGCGGTCGTCAGGTCGTAGGCGCCTCACTGAAAAATGGAGAACCAGTGAATGGCCTAGCAGAGGCCTCGGAGTCTGGTTTGGGTCTCGGCTGCCTGTCCTTATCTTTGCGTTTTTTATTCATTCCAGTCGTCGGTTGCTCCGACGGCATGGTATAATTAAATTTCCTACCAAAATAATGTTGGGTGAAATCAAACTGACGTTTAATAGTTCGTTTATTAAACCTAGCACAAAACCGACAACCTGTGACGTCGTGGTCTGGGCCTAGGCAAGGAATACAATAAGAATGAAAGTCCTTATGAGGTATTTGCTTCCCACAAGAAATGCAATTGCTAACTTTTTCTGACATCGGACTGAGGCAAGAAAAGGTTCCCCAATGGGGTACTTAGCTTTATTGAAGACTTCGGTCTGAAATTCGATTTGAAAATCTCAGGAGTCAGCCGACTGGCACTTGCGAACTGCTTCTGCTTCGGGCACCGCGCGGCAAGAAAGACTGAAGAAAATGGCGTCGGATGCATCTTATATACCCCTGGCGCACTGACGTCAGGGAAGAAGCGACAGCAACCGACGCCGGACCAAGACTTTGGAACTCTGGCCGACTACGGGACCGCCTGATGGCAGGATATCCCGTGTGTGATGACTGCAGCAGTGTAACACAATGAACATCTGTACTATGTTCTTCGTATTTCACTGTTGCAGTCATTACATTTTGGTAGATTTCCAAAGCTATGGTTGGGAGGATAGATTTATACAGCATTAGGACCAGCTATAAGGCCCTGTAGGACAGCAGTGGCAAAGCCAGCTCTGGATTTAGAGAAGAAAAGTAAATGGTAATGTTTGGTGAATGTATGAACTGAGCTCCAGGTAGCAGCTTCTAGATTGTCTCTCGTAGGAACACCTCTGAGAAAAGCTGTAGAAGTAGATGCAGTCCTAGTGGAATGAGATCTGATCCCCTGGGGGATAGTTTTACCATGGTGCATATAGCAGAAACAAATACAATGGCTTATCCATTTGGAAATAGTCTGCTTTGAAATAGCCTTTCCCTCTGCCCCTGCAGCAAATGCCACCAGTAGTTGTTCAGATTTTCTTAGAGATTTTGTCCTGTTTAAGTAAAATCTAAGTTGTCTGTGTACATCCAGTGAATGCAGAATCCATTCCCCCTGTTTCTGTGGATTGGGAAAGAAAGTTGGCAAATGAATGGTCTGATTAAAAGCCACACTGGATACCACCTTAGGCATGAAGGATGGATTGGTCCTGAGAGACACCCTGACCACATGAAAAATAATGAAAGGCTCCACTGCCATAAGAGCCTGTAATTTGGAAATCCTTCTAGCTGAAGTGACTTCTAAAAGGAAAGCTGTTTTCCAGGAGAAAAATTTTAAGTCTGCAGTAGCAGCTGGCTCGAAAGGAGGGAGAGTGAGTTTTTCCAATACAAAATTGAGGTCCCAGGTAGGGATTGGAGTTCTCCTGGGTGGTCTTAAGTTTTTGGCACCTCTGAGATACTGCTTTAGCAGAGGATGAGATAAGAGGGGAGGTTCTGTGCTGAAATGAGCTGAAATGGCTAAGGCATGGATTTTTATGGAAGAAAAGGACAGGCCCTTGTGAAGCATCTCAGTTAAGTATTGTAAAATCTGAGGAATATTGGGCACTGTTGTGCTTATCCCTTGTGATTGATACCAGGCACAGAATCTTTTCCATTTGTCAGCATAAGATTTTCTAGTACTAGGCCTTCTTGCCTCCAAAATGACATCCATCGCAGGTTTGCTGAGGGATGCTAAGGGTGAATTTAGGTGATTAGCCACGCTGCAAGATTCAAAGTTTGGAGCTGAGTGTGCAGAATTTGATTGTGAATTTGGTTGTTCTGCTGAGACAGTAAGTAAGGTGTCTGAGGCAGGTGCCACGGTGGAAAGCATGACACATTGCACAGGAGTGGGTACCAGTGTTGGCGAGGCCAATCTGGAGCAATCAAAATCATTTTTGGTTTGTCCTGTTTGACTTTTAGTAGAACTTTGTAGAGCAGAGACAGGGGGAAAAGCATAGACTGATGGGTTTTTCCAGCTGAATGATAGAACATCCACTTTCCAGGCTTTTTTTGTGATGAGTTCTTGTGCAGAATTTGTCCAACTGATAGTTCTGGGGTGAGGCAAAAAGATCTAGTCTGGACTCCCCATTTGCATGTCAACATGATGAAAATCCGTGGTTCCAGTTTCCATTCATGTGGGTCTATGAGATTTCTGCTTAGTTCGTCTGGCAGAGTATTCAGCTTTCCTGGCAGGAATTGAGCTTGTAGTTGAATTTGATAGGTCAAGGCAGTGTTCCACAATGCCATGGCTAGTCTGCAAAAAGGCTAGGAGTTTGTACCCCCCTGCTTGTTTATGTACCACATAACTGTGGTGTTGTCTGTCTTTATCATTAATTGTCCTGGATGAAGGTAGTCCTTGAAGGCTGTCAGTGCATTCTGTACAGCTAGCATCTCTTTTTGATTGATATGGAGGTGCATTTGATTTGGGCTCCATTTGCCCTGAATGCACTTCCCTGTCAGATAAGCCCCCCAAGCATTGTCTGATGCATCTGTAGTTAGGGTTTGAGCGGCAGGGGGTGGAGTGATTGGCAGTCCCTTGTTTTGGTGGCAGGCCTCTGCCCACCATAGGAACTCTAGTTGCAGGCAAGGTATGATAGGAATCATTGTTTCCAGGCTGTGACAATGTTGACTCCATAAACCTTTTAAGTACCACTGAAGTTTCCTCATATGCAGTCTTGCATATGGAATTAGAAGAATGCAGGAGGCCATGAACCCCAAAGCTTGCAGAATTTGTCTTGCAGATAGCAGGGTTTTTGTGGCCACATAGTACAGTTTTGTACCTACCATAAATGTAGATGTTCGAGTGCTAATACAGCTGCAGTAATCACAGATGGGTTTTCTGCCGTCAGGCGGGTCCTCGGTCGGCCAAATTCCAAAGTCTAGGTCCGGCGTCGGTTGTTGTCGCTTTCTTTCCTGACGTCAGTGCGGCAGGGGTATATAAGACACAGCCGACGCCATTTTCTTCAGTCTTTCTTGCCCCAGATGTCAGGTGCCCCCAGAAGGAAGGCAATACATAAATTATATATATAATCATGCAATGCAATATAATCAAAAATCAGTAGTTGCAAGCAAATACACCATAGAAGGATAACCCAATCAGGTTGTATGAGGAAGTGTTAGCCACTAGGCCTTTATTAAGAGGGGAAGGAGGTAGGGGAAACCTGTACTGCAGCTGTATTAGCACTCGAACATCTACATTTATGGTAGGTACAAAACTGTACTATGTTCATCGTGCATACAGCTGCAGTAATCACAGATGGGTAGAATCCCAAAGCTACGCACAGGGTGGTAGGCACTAGGTGGAACTGGGAGGAGCCAGAATGCCCTGCAACACAGCAGTGGCAAAGCCTGCTCTAGTTTTGGAGTATAAAGGCAGGTGGTAGTGTCTTGTGAAGGTATGCACAGAACTCCAAGTGGCTGCCTCCAAAATATCTTTGGTAGGGACACCTCTGAGGAAGGCTGTAGAGGTAGCTGTGGCCCTTGTGGAGTGTGATCTGATGCCTGTAGGAACAGATTTGCCATGAAAGGAGTAACAAAACCGTATGCAGTGGCCTATCCATTTTGAAACTGTCTGTTTTGAAATTGGCTTCCCTTGAGCTCCTACAGCATAGAACACAAAAAGTTGTTCTGATTTCCTGAAAGGCTTTGTTCTGTCCAAATAGTAACGTAGCTGTCTATGGATGTCTAAGGAATGTAGCAGCCTTTCCCCTTTGTTTTGAGGATTGGGGTAAAAGGTAGGTAAGTGTATGGCCTGATTTAAAGCTACCCTGGATACTACCTTAGGCATAAATGACGGGTTGGTTCGTAGGGAAACCCTGTCCTGATGGAAAATGAGAAAGGGCTGCACAGCCATGAGGGCTTGTAGTTCCGAAACCCTACGAGCTGAGGTAATGGCCAGAAGGAAAGCTGTTTTCCAGGACAAATATTGCAAATCTGTTGAGGCAGCTGGTTCAAAGGGAGGCAATGTTAATTTTTCTAGAATGTAATTAAGATCCCAGGCTGGTATTGGTTGTTTCCTTGGAGGTCTTATATTCTTAGCCCCTCTGAGGAACTGTCTTAACAGTGGTTGAGAGAATAAGGGTGGATCAGTGTTGTATTCTGCAGAAATGGCTGAGGCATGAATTTTGATGGAGGAAAATGAAAGTCCACTGTTCAACAGCTCAGCTAGATACTGTAATATCTGAGGCAAATTCAGTTTTCTAGGATCCTGGCCTTTTTTCCCATTCCAAGCAAAACCGCTTCCATTTTGGAGTAAGCCTTTCTAGTAGATGGCCTTCTGGCCTCCAAAATGACATCCTGCACCTCTTTGGAGAGTAGGGTCTGTTGTGGTGTTAAGGAATTTTCCATGCAGCCAGATTGAGTGTTTTCAGCTGACTGTGAAGAGTTTTGTAGCTGTGCTGAGTCAGCAGAAGAGGCATTAGAGGTAGGGTCCAGGGAGGAGTATGTGTTAGGCTCCTCAGGAGTGGGTACCAGTGTTGTCTTGGCCAGTCTGGAGCAATCAGTATCATCTTCGGTCTGTCTGCTCTTGCTTTCAAGAGCACCTTGGGCAGAAGAGGCAAAGGTGGGAAAGCGTAAACTGTCCATGCTGCCCAACTGAAAGAAAGGGCGTCCACTCTCCAGGCCTTCGGATGAAAGGTCCTTGAACAGAACTTTTTCAATTGATGATTCCTGTGGGAGGCGAAGAGATCTATGTCTGGCCTTCCCCATGCTTGGATTCTCTTTGTAAACACTTGAGGATGCAACTTCCATTCGTGTGGGTCTGTCATATTTCTTCTTAGATTGTCTGCCAGCGTGTTTTCCAATCCTGGCAAGTACTGTGCTTGAAGTTCGATTTGCCATTCCAGAGCCAACTTCCATAGTGACATGGCTAGCCTGCACAGGGGGTATGAATGTGTTCCTCCTTGTTTGTTTATGTACCACATTACTGTGGTGTTGTCTGTTCTTATCAATAATTGCCCTGGATGCAGGAGGTCCTTGAAAGCTGTAATTGCATTTATCACTGCTAGCATTTCTTTTTGATTGATGTGAAGGTGCTTTTCCTTTTGGGACCATTTGCCCTGAATGCACCTGTCTGTCATGTGCGCCCCCCAGGTGTAGTCTGAGGCGTCTGTTGTGATAACTTGATTTGCTTGAGGCTTGCAGAATGGAAGACCTGTGTTTGTTTGGCATGCTTGGGCCCACCATAGAAATTCCTTTTGCAAACATGGGATTATTGGTATTATTGTTTCCAAACTGTGGCTGTGTTGAGACCATAGGTTTTTTAGGTACCATTGAAGTTTCCTCATATGCAACTTTGCACATGGGATTAAAAGAATGCAAGATGCCATGAAGCCCAGAGCCTGCAGGATTTTCCTTGCAGTGAGCCTGGTACAATTTGCTAGTATTTTGAAGTACTGAGTTAGTTGCCCCTGTTTTTCTGGCGTAAGATAGGCCATCTGGGTGTTTGTGTCCAAGTTGGTACCCAGGAAAGTTATTTTCTGAGTTGGTGTTAGCCTGGATTTCTCTTTGTTGACTGTGTATCCCAGAGAATTCAATAACCGTGTTACATAAGCCAGATGTTCCAGAAATATGTGCTTGCTGTCCGCTTGGATCAGGCAGTCGTCCAAATAAGGGTAAATTTGTATCCCTTGAAGTCTGCAGTAGGCAATTACTGATGCCAGGCATTTTGTGAATACTCTGGGCGCAGTAGATAAGCCAAAGGGCAATGCAGAGAATTGATAGTGGATTGAACCTGCAAGAAATCTGAGGTATCTTCTGCAGATTTGTCTGATTGGGACATGCAGGTATGCCTCCTTGAGGTCCAATGTTACCAGCCAAAACTCCTTGCCCAGCATGGGAAGAAGCTGCTGTAATGTGAGCATCTTGAATTTTGGTACGAGTAGAAATGTGTTTAGGATGGATAAGTCCAAAATGGGTCTCCAGTCGGTTCCTTTCCTTGGTACCAGAAATAGCCTGGAATAAAAACCTTGACCTTGTTCGTGAGTAGGTACCTCTTGAATAGCTTTCATGTCCATGAGCTTTGAAATTTGTATTTGAGCCTCTGCCCTTTGATTGTGTGGCAGGTTCGCATGCCTCTCATTTTTGGAAGAGTGTGAAAATGAAATCTGTAGCCTCTGTTTATAATGTCCAGGATCCATTTGTCTGTTGTGATAATATGCCAATTTCTTGTAAATAATGCCAGCTTTCCTCCCAAGGGTGCTGCCAGCTGAGACTTGCTTGGCATGAAAAGGGGGAAGTCATTGGGTTTGTTTCCTGTATTGTTGTGCACTGTCTTCGCCATCTCTTGGTGCTGGAGTTTGCCATTGTCTGCCTCTATATGATCCTTGAGGTTGTCCTCTGCCCCTTGTGCGCCTGTATCTACCTCTTTTTGTGGCTTGTCCGTGGCTGGAAAGGACCAGTTTTTAGAAGGCCAACTTCTGCTAAAACGTGGTGGTTGAACCTGTAGAAAAGCTTTGACAGTTTGCATAGATTTAGCTTTTTCTTCCATTTTCCGTAGTATCTCCTCAGCATTAGTACCAAATAGTACATCCTTTTGTAAAGGAGCATCTAGTAGTTTAGCTTTAACGTGATCAGGCAAGGTTTGTTCCCTAAGCCAGGCATGTCTACGAATGACTGATCCTGTCACAGCAGCTCTACTTGAGGCCTCTAGGGCATCATAGCCACACTGTAAGGTGTGTTTACCCACTTGTTCTGCACTATGCATCATATCCTGCAACTCCTTCAAATCTGGTTGTTCAGGTTGAGACATTTTATTTCTTAGTTGTGATAACAGAAACTGCTGATATTTAAGCATATGGAACTGACAATTTAAGGCCCTCATGGCTAGGGTGGCCGAGGTATATACATTTTTCCCCACCTTTCTAAGGATCTAGACTCTCTTTCGGAAGGTAGTGGATTCTTAGCAGTAGAGGCCTTCAATCCCTTGGGGCCTTGAGAAATGGTTTCAGGGTCAGCATTATGGCTTTTGTAAAGAAATTGGTGAGAGTTAGGAACTCTGTAGTACCTATCAGGCTTGACTGGGGCAGGAGGCAGGGAATCCGGATTAAGGCAAGCCTCCGAGTAAACATCATCAAGTATGTCCAAGACAGGAGGTATCGCCAGAGGTCTGTGCAGAGGTAACAAAAGAAATTCCCTAAGTCTTTTCTTGGAATCAGAAAAGTCTTGGCCTTCCCAATGGAAGTGTTCCCTCAAGGTGTGCAAGGTTTCCCCAAAAGAAAAATCCTCTGGGGGAGATACAGAAGGAATGGACTGTTCTGCATCAGAATCTTCAAAAGGGGAGTACGAATGTTCCTCTTCATCAGAATGTTCTGAAAAAATGGAGCCCTGGTCAGAAGAGGGAGAATCTTCCTCCACTCTGGGTCTCTTGTCTGGAGGGGGTTGGGAACCCCTGATAAGAGTAATTAAATCCTCAGCCATTTTTAGCATCTGCTTTTTAGGCATGGGGCCTGGAGATGGGCCCTGTGCAACAGGCCTCTTGGGATGCATGGCTGATTTGGACTTAGTAAAGGCCTTTATGGAAAAGGAAGATGAGGGTCTAAAGACATCATGGGTGGAAGTGGACCTGTCCACATTAGGAGGCTCAACACTCACAGTGGCTTCGGTGGTTGTAGTCTGGGTATGGGCCGAGGTACCTGCGGTCTCGGTTACAGAAGACACCGCCAAAGAAGTGTCGTCGGTAGTCAGGGGCTGCGTAGGCGTCTCGCTGAGAACCGGACCACGTGTAGCCGGTTTTGGCGTGGTGTCGGTGGATACCGCGGACCTCGCGTGTCGGTCTTTGTCCTTGCGTTTTTTTGAACAAAACGGTAGCCAGAGTCTCCGACGGCATTTTATAATCAAAGGCTTTACCAAAAAAGTGCTGGGCGAACTCCCCCCGACGCTTAATAGTGCGTTTATTGAAAGTAGCGCAAAAGCGACAGCCCGAGATGTCGTGGTCTGGGCCTAAACAAGGAATGCAGAGGGAATGGAAATCCTTATGCGGTATTTGCTTCCCACAAGAAATACAATTGTTAACTTTGTCTGACATCGGTCTGAGGCAAGAAAAGTTTCCAACGGGTACTTAGCTTTAAAGAAGACTTCGGTTTCCAATTTTTCGTAATTTCAGGAGCTGGCCGACCGGCACTTGCGAACTGCTTCTGCTTCGGGCACCGCGCGGCAAAAAAGACTGAAGAAAATGGCGTAGGCTGTGTCTTATATACCCCTGCCGCACTGACGTCAGGAAAGAAAGCGACAATAACCGACGCCGGACCTAGACTTTGGAATTCGGCCGACCGAGGACCCGCCTGACGGCAGAAAACCCATCTGTGATTACTGCAGCTGTATGCACGATGAACATGTCTGAAATAAGTAACCAATTGAATTTGCTTTTCAGGCGTAAGGAAGGTAAGCCAACTGGGTAGTTGTATTCAAGCTTGCACCCAGGAATGTAATTTTTGAGAGGGTACCAGTTTTGATTTCTTTTCGTTTATGGTGTACCCTAGACAAGTTAGAACCCTTTTTACAAATGCAAGATGTTTTAGAAGAATGTCCCTGTTTTCTGCCTGAATTAGACAATCGTCCAGGTATGGATATATTTGAATACGCACAGATCACCCATCAAAGAGTGCTGAGACATTCATAGCATGAAAAGCTATGCAGAGATCACCCATCAGAGTGCTGAGGCATTCATAGCATGAAAAGCTACGCAGAGATCACCCATCAAAGAGTGCTGAGACATTCATAGCATGAAAAGCTACGCAGAGATCACCCATTAAAGAATGCTGAGACATTCATAGCATGAAAAGCTACGCAGAGATCACCCATCAAAGAGTGCTGAGACATTCACAGCATGAAAAGCTATGCAGAGATCACCCATTAAAGAGTGCTGAGACATTCATAGCATGAAAAGCTATGCAGAGATCACCCATTAAAGAGTGCTGAGAAATTCATAGCATGAAATGCTATGCAGAGATCACCCATCAAAGAGTGCTGATACATTCATAGCATGAAAGGCTACGCACAGATCACCCATCAAAGAGGGCTGAGAGATTCAGAGCATGAAAAGCTATGCAGAGATCACCCATCAAAGAGTGCTGAGACATTCATAGCATGAAAAGCTATGCAGAGATCACGCATCAAAGAGTGCAGAGACATTCATAGCATGAAAAGCTACACAGAGATCACCCATCAAAGAGTGCTGAGACATTCATAGCATGAAAAGCTACGCACAGATCACCCACCAAAGAGTGCTGAGACATTCATAGCATGAAAAGCTATGCAGAGATCACCCATCAAAGAGTGCTGAGACACTCATAGCATGAAAAGCTACGCACAGATCACCCATTAAAAAGTGCTGAGACATTCATAGCATGAAAAGCTATGCAGAGATCACCCATCAAAGAGGGCTGAGACATTCATAGCATGAAAAGCTACGCACAGATCGCCCATCAAAGAATGCTGAGACATTCATAGAATGAAAAGCTACACACAGATCACTCATCAAGGAGTGTTGAGACATTCATAGCATGAAAAGCTACGCACAGATCACCCATCAAAGAGTGCTGAGAAATTCATAGCATGAAAAGCTACGCAGAGATGACCCATCAGAGTGCTGAGACATTCATAGAAGAGGGCTGAGACATTCATAGCATGAAAAGCTACGTACAGATCTCCCATCAAAGAGTGCTAAGACATTCATAGCATGAAAAGCTACGCAGAGATCACCTGTCAAAGAGTGCTGAGACATTCTTAGCATGAAAAGCTACAAACAGACCACCCATCAAAGAGGGCTGAGACATTCCTAGCATGAAAAGCTACGCACTTATCACCAATCAAAGGGTGCTGAGACATTCATAGCATGAAAAGCTACACAGAGATCACCCATCAAAGAGTGCTGAGGCATTCATAGCATGAAAATCTACGCACAGATCACCCAACAAAGAGGGCTGAGACATTCATAGTATGAAAAGCTACACAGAGATTACCCATCAAAGAGTGCTGAGACATTCATAGCATGAAACGCTATGCACAGATCACCCATCAAAGAGTGCTGAGACATTCCTAGCATGAAAAGCTACGCACAGATCACCCTTCAAAGAGGGCTGAGACATTCATAGCATGAAAAGCTACACAGAGATCACCCATCAAAGGGTGCTGAGACATTCATAGCATGAAAAGCTACACAGAGATTACCCATCAAAGAGTGCTGAGGCATTCATAGCATGAAAAGCTACGCACAGATCACCCAACAAAGAGGGCTGAGACATTCACAGCATGAAAAGCTACACAGACATCACCCATCAAAGAGTGCTGAGACATTCATAGCATGAAACGCTACGCACAGATCATCCATCAAAGAGTGCTGAGACATTCATAGCATGAAAAGCTACACACAGATCACCCATCAGAGTGCTGAGACATTCATAGCATGAAAAGCTACGCACAGATCACCCTTCAAAGAGGGCTGAGACATTCCTAGCATGAAAAGCTACGAACAGATCACCATTCAAAGGGTGCTGAGACATTCATAGCATGAAAAGCTACACAGAGATCACCCATCAAAGAGTGTTGAGGCATTCATAGCATGAAAAGCTATGAATAGATCACCCATCAAAGAGTGCTGAGACATTTACAGCATGAAAAGTTACGCAGAGATCACGCATCAAAGAGGGCTGAGACATTCATAGCATGAAAAGCTACACAGAGATCACCCATCAAAGAGTGCTGAGACATTCACAGCATGAAAAGCTAAGCAGAGATCACCCATCAAAGAGTGCTGAGACATTCATAGCATGAAAAGGTACGCAGAGATCACCCATCAAAGAGTGCTGAGACATTCACAGCATGAAAAGCTACGCAGAGATCACCCATCAAAGAGTGCTGAGACATTCATAGCATGAAAAGCTACACAGAGATCACACATCAAAGAGTGCTGAAACATTCATAGCATTGAAAGCTACGCAGAGATCACCCATCAAAGAGTGGTGAGACATTCATACCATGAAAAGCTACGCAGAGATCACCCATCATGCAGTGCTGAGACATTCATAGCATGAAAAGCTATGCAAAGATCACCCATCAAAGAGTGCTGAGACATTCATAGCATGAAAAGCTACACGCAGGTCACCCATCAATGAGTGCTGAGACATTCATAGCATGAAAAGCTACGCACAGATCACCCATCAAAGAGAGCTGAGACATTCATAGCATGAAAAGCTACGCACAGATCACCCATCAAAGAGAGCTGAGACATTCATAGCATGAAAAGCTACGCACAGATCACCCTTCAAAGATTGCTGAGACATTCACAATATGAAAAGCTACGCAGAGATCACCCATGAAAGAGCGCTGAGACATTCATATTACCAAAGAGGAGGGAACCCAGGACACAGCCTTGTGAGGCACCACTAGTGACAATTGTTTGTCTAGAGCTAATACGCCCATCCTTAATGGTAAGGGGTTCTGGCAGACAGCTAATTTCCAATCCAGTGTTCTACGTTAACGTTAATGTTGAGTTGGGAGAGTTTGTCAATAATCCCAGCACGGGTGATAGTATCAAAGGCCTTGTCAAGGTCTACATAAGCAGTGTGGACTGTAGGTCCCTTATTCATGGCCTCAGTAACTCTTTAAAAGAACTCAAACAGGTTGAGCAGGAATGACCTGCCTTTCACAAAGCCTGCTTTATGTGTATCCAAGGATATAAGGTATCCTATTATATTGTTTATTTGTTCAGTTATAATTAGTTCCAAAGCTTTGCAAATAATACTACTGAAACTAATAGGCATGTAGTTCACAGGGTAATTAGAGGAACCACCTTCATGTAAAGGTGCCACAACAGCCATTCTCCACTCCTCAGGGACATAACCAGTGGAGAGATTCTCATTGAAGAGTTGATGAAGGGGGTTTTCTAAATGGGACTTTACACTTCTCAGAAGGCATCTAGGAATATTGTCGGGACCCATGGCACTACTGATTTTAATATTGTAAAGTGCCAAAAGAGCTTGGCAAAACTGTATTCAGGAGGGAGAGTGTGAAGAGGAATGGAGGGAAGAAGGGCAGGGTGGGTGGAGTGAAGTCATTATAGACAGATAGATATACACAGACACAAACATACACACACCACAGATATATACACACAGACAGACACAAACATATACACAAACATCACAGATATGCACACAGACACAAACATACACACACATCAAATATATGCACACAGACAGATAGTAAGGCACATACATCAGAGATCACCCATGAAAGAGCGCTGAGACATTCATATTACCAAAGAGGAGGGAACCCAGGACACAGTCTTGTGAGGCACCACTAGTGACAATTGTTTGTCTAGAGCTAATACGCCCATCCTAAATGGTAAGGGGTATTACACACACACACACACACACACACACACACACACACACACACACACACACACACACACACACACACACACACACACACAGACACGGACACACCACAGATATACACATAGATGCGAACATACATACACATACATCACAAATATACACACAGAGAGACAGATACAAACAGACGCACAGACACATCATACATATACACAGACAAACACACATCACAGATATAAATATAGACAGACACAAATGCACACACACAGATACAGAGACACACACACACATTGTACATATACACAGAAACACACATCTGCTGGCAATTGTATGATCACAAATTAACCTCCCTGCATAAATTCATAAGAATTTTTGTCGGTGTGCATAAAGTCCTACATTAGGAAAAAAAACACATTTTTATTATGATAATGCTGAAAAGACCTTCTGTGTATATCACTTCCTTGACTGTTTCACTATATTTCATTAATATAAATCTGAAAAAGCTACAACTGGATAAAAGAAACCATCTAAAGCTTTGACCAGATAAAAATAAAACACAAAAAATGTGTTTTTTGCAGGGAGGCTCCCGAGTAACCTTTTAGCCCTTTACTTGTGTTTACTAATTCCTCGATTACACAACCGAGAAAACTGAAAAGCTGCTGCATAAAGAGAAACCACTTTTTATTTATTTATTTGCAGTTGGTTAACCAGGATAGTCCATTGGGCCAATAAGAACCCATTTTCAATGGAGTCCTGGGGAGAAAAGCTCCAAGACAAAACAAAGATTACAGCAGTTACAATTAAATTTTAGGTTACTTTAAGTACAAAAAACAAACATTGCATTTGTAAATATACAGTTTCTTGAAATGGAATAGTACAATTAGAGAACTGTAAGAAGCTATTTACAATTGGCTTAGTATTTGCTGGATGCAAATATGAAATTAGAGTCTGTAATAAATGAGACAGCTGCCTGTAGGAAGAGGAGAATAGGCTATGTGGGGTGGGAGCAGGAGCAGTCCCACTTGTATGTTAGATGTGAGTGAAGTGATTTTTTTTAAAGGAAGAGAGGTTTGTGATGGTACGGATGGAGGGAGGGAGTTCCATAGGCATGCCAGGGCAAAGGACAGAAGGTTTTGTCCTGGGGGACGAAGAGGTTTGGACAATTCTATTAGGTTTTGGTTGTTGGATCTCAGGAGCTTTTCTGGGTGGTGCATTTTGAAGGTGGAGCAGAGGGAGGGACAGAGGGAGGGGTGAAAAATGAGTTTGTGTGCATAAGTAAGTTGAGTATAGGTGAGATAGTTGGGTAGTTCTAGCCAGTTTAGTTTGTGGAGAGATGCACAGTGGTGGGTTGATGATTTGTGGCTAGTGGTGAATCTGAATTGAACAATGCCAGCAGTGATTTCTTATGTAAAACAGTGAAAGATAAGTTCCTGATCATGGAAAGGCACTCAGCAACTTGAAATGTCTTGCTGTTACAGCAAACAAGGCCAGGAAAGACTTATCTGGTCCACATTAGTGTGGCTTGGTTCCCCAGGTTATCAAGAAAAATACTTCTGGGTTAAATGAGGTAGAGTGTAGGACAAGCCAGCTAATACAGGATCGTTGCCATGTTTGTGCTGTAGGCCTCAGCCCATCGCCTGTGGCTTTGAACAGCAGAAACTTTCTCTATCATATATTGTAGAATGCTGATAACTACTCCTCTGACTTATGTTCTCTTTTTTGTACCAGTCAGAAATATAACAGGGTGCAGATTATATAGGTCTATTCTAGGAAGAAGCACTTCATATATCAGAGAATCAAGGGCATTGTTCAAATGAGCAACATCCACTTTCTAAGTATCAGACATGACAGGTGGGGAATCACTCATGAAATTATACTGAGGGCCATAATAAGTGTGCGCTATGCCAAGAGCACAGCAATAGTGCCGTTCACACTGAGCTGCATACTGTTCTCAGGATTACAAACCAAAAGACAAACACAGGGAGGAATTATATACCAGAACAACCCAAAGGAAAAAAGGAAAAAGAAAAGGGGTAACCATGTGAAATATCAGGTCTCGCTCTATGGAGACTGAATGGATGAAAGATTGGACTTTTGTATGCTAAGTCTGAGATGCCATTTCATAGAATATTCCCTTTTCGCTGTGGTATGCCAATCTCGGAGTTGGAATATATAAGTTCGGAGTGTGTGGGAGACTTGCCCCCTCCCCTGCAAAAAGGAGTTTTAAGGAGAAGAGCGATTCTTAAATTTCGCTCTTCTCCTGTGTCTTCGGTACTTTTTTCCAGCTTGTTAGCACTTGGCATTAAGTGCCAGCTTTCAATAGGGAGCCAAAAAAAGAAGTGCAGTGCATAAAAACATCAACAATAAGTAATCTGCCAATACGGTCTGTGCAAAATGAACAAACATAAAGTAATTTTTTTAAAGAAGTAAAGAGACAGAAACTGCAGTGCTAACAGAGGGTGCTAGGAACACAGAAAAACAAGATAATACAATGTAAAAGAAGATACAAAGCAGAAACCAGAGGACGAGTGCATGCGTAACCTATGGTAGAACATGCAGCAGTATTGGCAGCTAATTGGCTGATACTAAGAATCCAGCCAGGGGGTTATTCAAGAATGCTAAGGGCAAAACAAAACAGAAACGGTGCAAAAGGTTTAGGCATCAAAAGCAGACAAAATGAAGCTGGACTTGTACACAGAGCTTAAAGGACTCAGAAGCCAGGAATCTGAAAAGTTTGCAAGGAGAGTTCACATCAGATTGAGTGAGGCTGAGATGTTTACATTACATTGACAGCAGCTGGACATAACATGGTGTATGCTCAAATATAATAAGCAATACAACACAATTTTCTGCCCCATGTTGTTACGTCCTTCCTATTTCCACTTATCCCAAGTCTATTAGAATGTCTCTTAAGACAAACAGTCCATCACTCATTCTGGCAAACAGGCCCATGAATTCATCTTTTATGTGAAAAATCATTAAAATCTGAAACATCTATTTTGCCTGATGCCCTCTTCTGCTTAATTCCATCTTTTAGTATAAGATCTAAATGTTTGCATAGGTTAATAAGTTCATAGGTGTGTACTGGGCTAAATGACCACTGGGACCTTTTTAAGCCTAGTCATGCATCCCAAACCTCTGACAAGTTCTGGTATCCTTGGTACTGTAAACAGGGGCTTGGGTGATGAAACATATACAAGCAGGGGCCTGGGAGATAACCCATTTACAGGCTCCCTGCATCCATGCAGACATAGGTGCCAAACCAGGGGTTATTTTCCAGTTCCCCATCCAATAGTTACACTTGAATTGGACTATGGAGGAACTCTGCTTCACATGAATGAGAAGCCTGTTCCAAAGAAGGGGTAGGCTTCTCATTATTGTGAAGCAGTCATGGGAAGCCTGTTCCAAAATAGGGGTAGTCTCTGGGATACATACCTGTTTCTCCAGCAGGTCCTATTTATATCACAGGCAAGGTTTAAGTCTTTAAAAAGGGTAAATCTGGTGCTACATTTTGTGGATATGAAGAAGGTCCATCAGAGTGGGGTCTGTAGATGCCTTGTATGCCAGGCATAGACTTCCCCCATACCTCTTAACTTTTTAGAGCAAGAAATCTGAACAAAGACATAAATAATGGGGGAACAAAAGCCCCAAAATAGGAACAATTTTTAAATATTGCTCTTACAAACTTAGAATGTTGATAGCATAGCAGATTTTGCATTAGCATGAATTTTCTGAAGAGTATGAAGTCTGAAACGAAAATGTCTGTCATTATTTTCTGACTTTAATCGCAAATGACTTGCCAATGATTTGCCACAAAAAATCACAATTTTATGAAAAACAGACCAAAAATATGAGGCAAAAATCTGGACATCATGTGAAAATATGTACAGTTGAGAGGTATGCAGTCTCCCCTCAACAGCTTCTAGGAGACAGAACACAGGGATAGGGTTTGAGGTGGTCTGCATAGGACATGTTATTTATGCCCTATATTCTTTTACTGAGGAACCTCTGTAGATATTCTAATTGTTGGATGTGCCTGTCTAGGTACATACCAAAGGGGGTGTTATACTCAATGATGGGTCTGATGAGTGCCAAATAGAGTGGAACAATAACCTCCCTGGACTTAAATGCCATACCTTTGTTTATAAGTTGCACAACATAAAATGATTTCCTCCTACTGTAGACATGATGGTCAAAGGCTAGACTTCTGTTTACATGTGTCCTCAAGTCCCTGACTATTGAGTTGGCTCTTAAGAGTATGTTTTCAGTATGGAAGTTACCAGGGGTGGCCAACTTCCCAAAGGATATTATCACACATTTCTTGGCACTTTGTTTTAGTCCACAACTCTGACTTTAATTATTTGTCTGTGTCAGCTGTTCTTTTAGAACAAGAGTGGGGATTCTATGTCTGTTCCTGTTGTTGTTGTTGTTGTGTCTTTCGGCTTATCTCGGTTAGGGGTTGCCACAGCGGAACTCCGGTCCGCTAATGTGTGGTAGTGGATTTTTATGTGCGGAGTTACCAGCCCTGACGCACAACCTGCAATGAGAATCGAATGGGACAACGTTTTGCTGTGAGGCGACAATGCTACCATAGCACGATTCTATGTCTGTTCCTAATTTGCAGTAATTTGCATATTTGGTCAGCCAGATGCCCTTGATAATGGCTTTGATTACAAAGAAGTAGATGCCAAAAAAGAGCAGTCCCGGGATTGATCCCTGAGGGACTCCACTGATGACTGGCCTCTTTGTAGAGGTGGACTCCCCATATTAAACACGTACTTGTTATTCACATGCTCTGTGTTGACAAAAATGAAATGAAACCTAAATCTGCTACATTCAAACTGCATTTAATTTGCAAGTAATGTTCAGTTGTCACCTCATCTTTCCTGACAGCCCCCAACCTGATCAGCTGCAGTGCTGCCAATCAATATTTATTTATTTTATTTTACTTGCATTTCTGAACTGGGATAGAGCACAGATCGATACGGTCCTTCTTCTGACTCAGCCAGGAACACTACCTAATTGACTTGCTCAGAGTCAAACAGTAGGCAAGTGGAGGCTGAGGGACTCAAACTCTGGACAACAGGAAGCAGATCATTAACAGCTCATATCTTTCTACCTTCACTCACCCTTCAATCTCTAAATCTTTCCGACTCATTGTCATTTTCTTTTCCATTATTCCATCTTCCCTATTGTCCTCATTTTAACATATTTCGCTACTTGATGTGCAGCTGTTTTATGCCCCTTTTCTGCTCATCCTTTGGTAGTATGTACAGCACTGCAAATGGCATTTTACCTATACAGTAGAAACATGACATCTGTTTCCTTTACGTTCACCACCTTTCCATATATTTAATCACTGTACTGGACTTTTACCACATCCTGCTGACAGTGTAGCATGACCAAATAAAGGTACAACACACACTTGCACATATGTTTCTTCTGCAATATCCTGCAGATTCCATCATTGTAACCTGCACCTTATGTGTGAAACTTGCATCCCAAATGCATACATTTGCATGTTAATATTTATTTGCTTAGGTTTTAACCAGGTAACTGCACTTGTCCAATGAATATTTCCAGCTACATTGCAGCACCTCTCTGCTCAAACATGCTAGATTTTCCAGATCTCAGTGAGGCTTGTCCCCAACTCATGACTTCTGAACCTGTACTGACACTGTCATCATACAGACAGAACTTGATCTGATCTCCAGTATTGGAAACAGAAGTATACCAAACAGGACCGGTTATAATAGCAACCCATTGTACCAATACACTGATTAATGGTGATTTGTTAATTACTTTTTGCCTTATTGTCATCCAGATCTGTTATTGCTCATTTCTTGTAGACATTCATCATATTTGCTGGTATTAAGTTCCTTGGCACCACACTTTTGAAAAACTGGATACGTACTACTTGTTTTGAAGGACAGGTATATATCCTTTCAGCTCATGTTATTCTCATACATAATAATCTGTGCATCCTCAGAGCATACTGGAACCTGTGTTACAACGAAAGACATCAAACTAAAGGAATTATAATTTCTGCTAACTTAATATTGCAAATACTCTGTAAAGGTACCATAGTTATTTTAAATGACGTAGTGCCTGTTATTAAATATGCTCTCCTTCCATTTCCTGTTGTACCCATGCTGTGCCTAATTCAGTGAGGTAACTAGACACTAACAAAGGAGGAGGCTCCCTCATGCCAGCGAATCAAAGCTGTTTGTTTTTGCTTGTCTGATACATGTTTTCTTGGGAAATGGCCACAGGGCCTGGTTTAGCACATGTATGCAAACAAGCATTTGATGAATGCAATTCCCAGCTGCTTTGAATTACTTCTAAGTACTGTATCATCACTGTTAATGTCAATTGTACCAGTCCTAACATGCCTTTGCTATTTGAACTTGACTTGCTCCATCCAGGTAAATGCAGCCTTGATTTTGTGATTTGCTTTTATTTAACTAATGTCTTGATAGCTTGTCTATATTTCTCATACTGTAATGTGTAAAACTGTTTGCTTTCAGCTTTTTGATGTCTGACTAACTTGACAATAAGATGGGCTCCCCACCTCTACAGCAATTTGGGGGGAAGATGCCATTCTTCCTGCTGTGACTGTCATCATCAAATATTTGAAAATCTGCAATCTAGGTGAGTGCAGGAGTTAGCAGCAATGAGTATTGTTTGATCCCACTCTGCACGACATGCATGCTGTCTGATTCCACTCTGACAAACTGTCGTGCTTCTGAGCAGTGTGTACTCGTGAAATTAAAGGAAGTCTGTTACTGCAGGGATCATTCAAATCTATATGCTGTCTCTCTTTCCCCAAGCACCCTGCTTTCTCTCTCTCTTCCGGCTGATGCCAGCCCCTTAGATGGCCAGTCAACTACCTTACCCTGTGTAAGACCTGAGCAAGCTGTGAGTGTTGCCCACACTGGGCTACTAAATGACAGTAAAATTTATTTATTTATTGGCATTTGTTTACCGGGAATGTTTACTGGGCCAAAAGAGTCCATTTTCAGTGGAGGCCCGGGGAGAAAAGTTCCACAAGGCAGTTAGTATGACAGTACATAATTTTCAAAGCAGTTAGTAAATACAAACAGTATTTACAAGAACAGAATGAGATGCATGTAAACATACAGTATGTGCAGATTAATACAGTTTAAAGAGACATAGTAACTTAAGCAATCATATTACTACACATTTAAAGAAAAATATAATGGTAAAAGCAGTCCCATAGATTTGTTTTTTCAAGGTGCTCTAAGAGTATCAGCCAGAACAATAGTGCCAGGTGACATGTAATTGAATTATTATCTGATAGTAAGACATAGCTAGATAACTTATACATGTTTTAGGTAGTGATAAAGGACGATTTGAAGAGGTGAAGATGTGAATAAGGGTATGACAAGGTGTGAGGACATATTTTTTTACATAGACAGCTTTAGTGTGTAAGATTCTTTCTATCACTAAAATGTACATCTCTGTTTGCATATCTCTGTGTACTAAAAGTGTGTGTCTAAATAAGGTAGCGGATATCCAATAAAGGCATTAAGTCCAATGTGCTCTTTGTAGATACTACCTTCATTTACTACAGACAGTCACCCATTGGTACAAATAAGCTGCCTCTTTAGTGGTTTCATTCCACTTACCCAAAAGCACTGGGAAGCTTAACCTCAATCCTTTATGGACTGCAGAAAGCCCCCCCCCCGAAAGCAAATTATTAAGAAAAGAAGATGAATATGGGGATGTACTTAGGAATGTCAAGTTTGTGTTAGAGTAGGGACAATACTGACAGTAAGACAGAAAAAATGAAAAAAAAACTCTTAGCCCATCTGGTCTTGTCAAAAGACACTGAAATAAGAAATGGGGTATTCATTTTGTTACGCCTCATCTTCAAATAAATAGCAGCTGAAGTATTATGGACCCAGCTAACAAGTACTACAGGAAGGGCTACCCATCAACTTTTGAAAATAACATGGTGACCAAGACCAGACAAACCTCAGTGACTGGTGGCTTCTTCCCAATAAGATTTAAAAGAAATGGCATACGTTAGTCAGTATTTGCAGAGCAATTGTTAACTCTAATCAAGACACAGTCTATTACGTTATGGCTTCACAAGAAAAGGCAATGTATTGCTTAAATGATGCACACAGATTTGCTACACTTTCTGCATAAGGTACTACTGAGCATTAATACTCATTCAGAAATGCTTCACCAACTGACACAAACACTATTGCAATTACTTGCAAGTGAGTCAGAGAGAAAACGTGCCCAGGATAGCTCTAACCTGAATCCCTCTCTGTAAAATCAGTCAGCTCTAGAAATAACAACAAAGTGAGTAAGCACCTGTGGGACTGAAAAAGCCTCATGGTTTATGTAAGATGCAACTGTGTACGGTAGTGCTATTTGACACATAAGCTTAGTTGCTCTAGGCTTATTTCCACACAATGCTAGACTATATAACAGGTTTCAGATGTAATGTTAACTTTATAGAGTAATTTTACTGTCCAGGCATTTTTTTACTACACAAGACACAGTTAACCGCCACTGCACAATGGGCAGTTCAGCACAAACGTGCCTGATTTATCAGAGTAAAAAACTTGAAAACTGATTCCTATATCCTATTGCCAAAAAAAAAAACAAAAAAAAAAAAACACTTTGAGCTTCCTGGAGTGTTTCCCAATTCAGAGTGGCCAGGTAAACACCTTCTGCAACAAGATGGATGATCCTGGAATGTATTAATGTGAAGCACAGAATAAAGCAACAAATAACTACCAGACAATCTGCCCTTCTACAAGGAGATTTG
Source organism: Protopterus annectens (assembly GCF_019279795.1). Lineage (NCBI taxonomy): Eukaryota > Metazoa > Chordata > Ceratodontiformes > Protopteridae > Protopterus > Protopterus annectens. The sequence goes on from NC_056733.1 coordinate 598,832,548, forward strand.
GAGAAACACAGAAGTAGAAAAGCCAACAAACCCAGAAATTATTTATTTTTGCCACAAAATTAAATAAATGATTTACAAATGCTGAAAAATAGTAGTGATGACTGTATAAAGCAAGAAAATTACAGTAAAATCAAGAAAATATTCTTATCTTAGCTTGGAAGGAGCTGGATTCAGTTGAAACTTTGGAATTCCAAAGTGTTGCAGAGTTCTCTTTAAGTGAGCAAGTGCCTGTCCTTCTGTCTTTATGTATCCAGTATGTTTTTCATTGTGCAACTTATTACAGAGGGTATGGTTATCCAGGTCAAGGGATGTGATACTTTTACTGTATTTAGCATTTATTAGGCTGATCATTGAGTATAATGCACCCTTTGGTATGTATCTCTCCAAGCACTTTTCACAACTTGAATGACGACAACATTTTCTCACCAAGAAAATCAAGGATCTAAATCATAAAAGCTACATCAATCATCTTATAGCCCTGTCTCTCTTCTTGCATCTTACAGGCTACTGGAGGGTGATCTCTACCTCTCTTAGAGGACCTCAAATGACCTCATCTTTTCAGACCTACTGCACATCCACAAGTCCAGTGGTGGCATAAATACCAGCTCAAGAGATCTCAACTTCTTCTGCACACTGAACATGCTATAGTAACAGATATGTATCATACAGAATACCACTTCTATGGAATTATGTCAAAGTATCTTCTTTTCCACATAACACAAACTACATCTTTTACTCTATTTGGTCATAATCTGGATGAATGGATGGGAAACCACAAGTTCACCCCTGACTTGTCGCTTTTGTCCCATATGGATTGCGATGACCCACCACTGGACCAGTAATCAAGGAGCTTCATTCCTCAGCACTGGCGCCTGTGGGTGACATTCACTGGGAGGATAACAGGTACACATACAGCATTTCCAGATGCAGTTCTCTGCATCAAGTGCAATTTCTCTTAAGAGCACACACAGAATGCAGTCAGTCTGGGGCTGGTTTTTCCCTCTTTCTCCATATTCCCAATAAAACTCCCCACTGGCACAACTATAGAGTTGAGTTCTTAGACAGGGTTCCAAGCCAAGTCCTCCAACACTTTCTCTGTCCAACCAGTGTTTCGTGTCCATGCCCAAGTAGCTGCCACAAGAACTCTTGGAGATTTGTTTTACACACACACACACACACACACACACACACACACACACACACACACACACACACACACACACACACGCCCACACACACACACACACACACACACACACACACACACACATGTGCATGCGCACGAGCATATACACACACACACACACACAGACCTGGGAAAGGCTGGCACACGTTTACTAGCTATGCCCCCTTCTGCACAGATTATAAGGTAGTTACCACTGCCACCAGAACCCCTCACCAGCTACTTTAGGGCCCTTAACAAAGGGTGTCCAATTTAACTGTGCAATATTAATACTAATACAAATGGTAGTTTGACCAAGAGCAAGGCTGTTAGGAGTGGCCCATACAGTGTCACCAAATAAATATGCTAGTACTGTCAGTACTCTCAAAACTTAAATATCTCTACAAAGATGAGCCACAATCAAAGGTTTAAATATATTTAATAAAAATAATAAAAGAACAAGAAAATACTAAGTATATAGTCACACTGACATCAAAGTTCACATTACATGAAATATTTAAAATAACATGGAAGGACAGGCTCAGACAAATAAAGAAAAAAACATCTAAACAAAGCTTCACTATATTCCTGACTGACTCTGAGAGAAATACACTATTTCCCCTACTTACTTAATACAGCAAGGCAGATGATGTGGTGACTGGTTCTTCTTGTTGTCAGGTCCAAGACAGAATACAGAATGCTCTGTCTCACTAAGAGACTTCTAAAAATAATAAAATATTACTGCTGGGATAGCTTGCAGAATGGCATCACTTCTGGTCACCTGACGTCTAGTTCCCATGCAAACCCCCCATGTTAGAAACTGGCAGGACTTGGCACCTACCTGTAAAAACACACGCACAAGGGCTTTGCTCCGTTCTGTTGAGCTTCTGGAGGTCATAAAACAATTAAACACTTCCACTCTTCCTGAGTGACAATTAGTTCACCTCAACGACAATACAGAAAGCTTCCTAGTACAGACTTTGTGTCTCTAGCTGCCTTGAAACATGTGAGATAGCATTTAATTTCAGATATTTCCTAAAGTTTGCTGGAATGAGGTTAACCCTCCACTTTCCTCTGTTAAAACATATACATTTAAACGGTTACAATAGTGCATGTACTTTCCTGTTCTCTCCAATAAAGCATACTGTGCATACATTTTAAACACAAGCACTTTATAAATACTTTTTCAAACCAAATGTCTCTACAAATTAGTTTGATGTGCACATAACATGCAGGTTCTAATACATTTGTAACACCAGCATCTTGTATGAATCAGTTTGATATTTACAAATGACATATAACTATTTACAAAATTCCAGCAAGCTGTGCTGGCAGTACCTCCTTTTGTCACATGCTATGAGTAACATGTAAATGTCTGCCCAGCTCTGAGCTATTCATAAAATACATGGGTCCTAGGTTATTTGTTCTTAAAATACAGTGGTTAAAAACTTCTTGAGAATGGATGGCTATGCTTCTAAGTATCCTCAAAGATCAATTGCCTTGTAGGTACCTCAGAACCTGTGAAACTATAGATATCTGTGAACTTACTGAAACATAGATTCAGAACAGAGACAGCACCCCCATAGTGCAGTATTTCAGTGCCTAACAATCTTTTAGACCCAACTCAGAAAATGATGGTGTTAAGCGGGGGGTGCTTGCATTCAATACAGGACATCTTACCATTATACTCTTAAGCCAGGGCAAAGGTCTTGAACTTCTCCATATCCTTTTCACTGTACATAGAACTCCATTCAGTATCATAGCTAACTACTGTCCCCCCCCCCATGTTACGTGCAGCCCATGGGGCATATCTAAACAAACTGACATCCCTCTGTATACAGCCTAACACTATTCTGTTAGGAGACAACAACTATCCCTCCGTTAACTGGAAAACATACAGAACCTCAAATAAATATGCACAAAGACTCATGGACTTCACTAATGCTAGTTCCCTCAACGAACTGGGACAAGTCCCAATTATGGGTTAAAAAATATTGGATGTGGTTCTTGCTAATATAGTCACCTGATGCTGAACACCTACAATTACCAAGTCACTGTTCAAATCAGACCACCTTTAGGTAAAACACAATATGAGGGTAAAACCCGACTTATCACAAAACCATTCAGTCTTTACAGACTATTCTAAGGGAAACCTAATACTGCTAACTGATGACTAACCTTGAAAAAGGGCATAGCAAAATAAATTTAAAATGGGTGGCGAAAGCCAAACACATTCTGGCTAGGCTTATAAATGCCCTAGGGCAGATAGCCTAGTATGAACCTATGATGTAATTTAAGCACCCTCCCCATCTCAAAGACCCCATATCACATGCTCCCACATTTACAGATAATTTTTATGGCAACCTCAAAGCATGCATTGAGGCATCTTTCTCAGTAAGACACAAATACAGAGACAAGTTCAGGAATAAACTCCCATGGTGGAATCCTAGTACAAGCAAACTATACAATGAGAGGAAGGCGTTCATAGTCTATAGAAGGAAGTGTAATATCCCGTAATCTGGAGGAATTCAAAAAGATCAAGAAAGCACTCAAAACAAAATCAAATCCTCCAAAAGTAACAATTGAGAATTGCTGCTTCTATTAAGGACAATGACAAAGTCTTCTTCAGCTATGTCAGAATTCTCAGAGATAAGCCTAGCAGTGCTCAGCTGATACATAACAGCAACACTTACTCATCCCCTGAGGGTATAGCCATCATATTAACTGAGAACATAGCCATCATATTAACAGGCAAATTTATATCTAATATTATTCCCCCATCTTCCCCTAGGTTTCCTCATCTTACTAGCACACTCACAGCAACTACTCTGATCACCTCTGAGCAAGTCCTGAATGCTCTCTCTAAGGACAAAAACACTTGCTCCATAGGTCCTGATAACGTGCCAGGCTGCCTTCTTGTCAGCACCAGACACTGTCTGGTAGACTGCCTACTAAGCCTATTCAACCCTAGCCTCTTCACTGGATTTGTGCCAGGGGAATGGAGACCTGCAGTAGTCACCGTGCTCCACAAGGGGGATCAACTACTTATCCAGTTAATGCACCAGCCTCATCTGTAAAGGAATGGAACACATCATTATGGCACTTATTAATAAGTACACAGACAGTCTGGAAGCCCTAGGCCCAAGCTAGTTTGCGTTTCTTAATGGCAAATCCTGCCCCCTGAACCTGGTGGGCTTATCTGTACATGTCAGTGATGCATTAGACTCGAGCAAATCAGTTCACACTGCCTACATGAACCAGGCCAAGGCCATTAATACCAGCCTACATTCTAGCATTATCAGCAAACTAATTAACCTAAATGTAAACGTCATTGTTACTCACTGGATAGCAAACTAGCTAAGTGACAGAACCCAATCTATTTTTGTGGAAGGGATACTAGAGAATAGTTACCAGTGGTGTTCCTCAGGAATTGGTCCTAGGACCATTTCTCTTCAGCATGTCTAGGCTGATAATTGAGAACCTGTGGCTGATCAATTTTGCAGATGGCTGCAAACTTTGAAGCTATCATTATCTCTGCAGCCAACCTCCAAATTCTTCAGAAGAGACTAAAATGCACCAATAAGTGTTTCATGAACCATGGTCTAAAACTAAATGGTAAGAAATGCAGCAATATGTCCTTTGGCAGAACTGGGCATCCATGCACCTACCACATAGGTGACACTCCTTTGAAAGTTGGTTCAGCCATTAGGGACCTGGGCACTTTCACTGACATTGAATTAACCTTTTATCAGAATGCATTAACTGTTGTTAGGAAATTTATTTACCTTGCCAGACTAATCACCAGGGTTATTTCTTCTAGATAAAAGGAAGTTATTGTTGCTTTTTTCTCCTTCCTCATCAGGCCCATAATAGAGTATAATAGCCACTTTAGAACATGCTTGTCTAAGCATATGACCAAGTCTGACAAACTGCAGTGTTTCCTCACTAAATAATCCAAGGCATGTGTTCCTTGTGATATCCAGACTGCCTTAAAGTACTCCATCTCTTTTGTGTTTCCAACAGACTTTTGAGAGGTGACCTTTGTTTACCCTAAAGGGTCTCAAAGGCTCCAGTCATATATATCCACAAAACTACTGACACCCTAAATATCCACTGAAGAGACCTTAACTTTCACAAAAACACAAATATGAGCTGATGGTGATCTGTCAATATGGACTAAGAGTCGGAAACTTTATGAACTCCTTCTGGCCAAGGCTGCAGAGCAGGGATTACACAGTGATGCACCATTATCTCGATTTCCATAACACTATCTATAATGGATGTAACACTAGCAATATGCATACAAGTGCTATGAACAAGGGGTCCTGTATTAAAGTATATTTGTTGTTCATGCAGTGTGTGATCTAGAATGACAGACGGCACACGACTACACTGTGTACCAGAGCAGCACCCCACAGTAAACTTCAGTAACTACATCTGTCACTGTCAATGTCATGCAGGGTATGGCCTTCAGCTCAGAAATCTATATTACTGTATTCTGTGGTATAATACCAAAAAGAACAGACATCAATGGATGATACCAAGTATGAAGTGAGATGGCATAAACAGATGTGACATCAATCCAGCTTACAAAACAACAGTTTATACTGCTACCCTCCATAATGCTTTGATGATTCAAATATCAGGTATATACTGTATGCACTAAAGGTGATTTTTATATGCTAGGAAGGTGGTAGAGAAACAACAGCAGCTATACTGTGGTTCTGCAAAGCCTAGAACAAGACATTCAGAAGATGAAGGAAATAACACTGCACCACGCATCATTCACTACTCCCTCAATAAATGACAAATGTGAATACTTTATGAGGTCATTACTGTGATATTTAAGGGATGTGCTCTGTACATCTTCACTTTACCTCTGTCTCCCAACCCATAGATAATCACACTTATGGATGTATGTGAATCTAAGATGCATAAACTCCATGGGTGGTGATATTATAGGTTCAAAGTTCATAGGTAGATACTAGGCTATCTGCCCTAGGGCATTTATAAGTCTAGCCAGAGTGTATTTGGCTTCCGCCTCCCTATTAGATTAGCCTACTGTGCCTCTGTAAAGTAGGTCACAGAAGGTACCCTTTTAAGATTAGTTTACTGTGCCTCTGTCTAGTAGGGACACAGAAGAGATCCCAGGGGTGAATTTGCGATTTCCCATCCACGCATCAAGATTTCGCTTGAAGAGGGTCAGCGAGGGGCTATGTCTAACATGAACTGGGATTCTATTCCAGAGTGAGGGGAGCCTCTGGGAAATGAATCTGTCCCTCCAGCATGTCCTATTTATTTTTGTGCTGAGGTTTAGGTCCCTGGAGCGTGTAGCTCTAAGGGACTTGGATTTTTTGAGGTGGAGCATGTCCATTAATTCTGGGTTTGACATGGCTTTGTACGTCAGGCATAGATCGCCTCTGAGTAGGCAGTAAGCAACTGAGTAGAGCTGGAGTTTCTTTAGTCGAGCTGCATAGGACATCTGTTTGTAGTCTATGATCCTCTTGGTAAGGTATTTTTGGGGTCTCTCCAGTTGCTTCAGGTGTCGGGAAAGGTACATCCCAAAAGGGGCATTGTATTCAATTATGGGACTGATGAGTGACGAGTAGAGGGGCACAATGACCTCTCTTGATCTAGATGCGAACCCTTTCGTGATAAGGTTGGCTATATAGAAGGTCTTTCTAACCACTTTGGCAATGTGATTATCAAAGGAAAGATTACTATCTACGTTGGTCCCCGAATCTCTAATTACTTCTTCCGTACTTAATGGATTACCACCTATGTGGTAATTTGTGGGCACCTTGTTTTTCCCAAAGGGGATGACTATGCACTTTTTAGCATTTAGCTTGAGGCTGTGGCTCTGGCACCAAGCATCCATCTCTGTGAGACCCTTTTGGAGGATGGTTGTGTCAGCTGGAGATTAGATTATGGCCCCCAGTTTGCAGTCATCTGCGAACTTTGTCAGCCATAATCACCCCGTGTTAGTCTGAACCTCAGAGAAGTATATACCGAACAAGAGAGGTCCCAGAACTGAGCCCTGTGGGATGCCACTTGTAACTGGTTTGGATTCGGACATGGCACCTGCGATTCTGACCAAGTGGGTTCTATCTCTGAGCCAGTTTGCAACCCATCTTATGATATAGGGGTTAATATTTAAGCTGGTAAGCTTATTTATGATGCCCGAGTGGGGTATTGTGTCGAAGGCTTTTGCGAGGTCCAGGTAGGCTGTGTGGACTACCTTGCCCTCATCTATGGCTTTGGTAACTGTTTCAAAGAAATCAACTAGGTTTAAGAGGCAAGATCTGCCCTTAACAAAGCCAAATTGGGTAGGGTCCAGTGTCTGGAGGCTCCCAATGTCTTTGTTTATGAGTTCCATGATAATATGCTCCATAGCTTTACAGACCGGACTAGTCAGGCTTATGGGGCGATAGTTTCCGAGGTCTGTTGTGGCACCACCTTTGTGGAGTGGGACCACTGTAGCTGTAAGCCATTCTTTGGGTACATATCCTGTAAGTGACTTAATGTGAGGGTTCAGTTCTTCTTGGAGCTCATATAAGACACAGCCTGGGACACCGTCCAGTCCCATAGATGCTGTGTTTTTTGCTTTGGAGAGGGCAGCTTTCACCTGTGAATCTGTGATGTCAGGGAGGTTACATTCAGTTGGGATAGGCATTTGCTCCTTTGGGGGGGAAGGGGGGGAGAAGTTTGCGCTGAATCTGTCTGCCAGGATGTTGGTTATGTCTGTAGGTTCGGTATATTTTGTACCATTATGCAACAATTCAGAGCATAACTGGGAGTTTCCGCCCATGTTCCTGACATAACTAAAGAAGGCCTTTTGATTATTTTTAGTGTCCAGGGCAATTTTTCTTTTGAAACTGGCCTTTGATGATTTTATGAGGGATCGAAGTTTCTTGCTAATACTGATCAGAGATGCCTTCCCTTTTTGGGATTTTGCTCTGTCATGTAGTAGCTTTCTCCTTCTGTTGTATAGCTTATTTATGGCCGGGGTCCACCAGACCGGTCTCCTGTTTTTGGAGGAGTGAGTCCTGGTTTTATTTGGGATAGCACGATCCATGCATTCCTGCAGGTGCTCATAGAATGCATTTGTAAAGGATTCTGCGGATTGGGCTGTATTATCCTCTGGCCCAGGGGCTTTGAAGGATTCCACCTCAGTCTTGAGAAGTGCAAAGTTGGCTTTGGAGAAATTCTTTACAGTGATTTCCTTGGCTGGGGGTGGGGACGGGATATGGATGTCCAGGGAAATTTGTTTATGGTCTGATCTTACCAATGAGGGGTTTACCTCTGGTGTGGAACATAGAGTCCCCATGTTGGTGATGACCAGGTCCAATATGTTGTTCCCTCTTGTGGGAGTGGTGACCAGTTGTTCCATTGCGTTAGAGTTTATAAATTCAAGGAACCATTGGGCGAGGGTGTTTGGGCTTGAGTAGTTTTCCCAGTCAATGTTTGGGTAGTTGAAGTCACCCAATAACATAGTGTTTGGAGAGACCTTCATATTCTCCAGTGTTCTCAGGAATGCCAAGTGGGGTTCCTGTAATAGGGAGGGTGTTCTGTAGCAGGCTACAAACTGAAAGGCAGTTTTGCCCACTGTTAGTTGCACATGGATGGTTTCCGATGCTTCGTGCAGTGCCACTAACCTGGAGGTGTAGGTATCTTTGATGAATATAGATACTCCCCCTCCTTTTGTGCTTCGGTCCGAGTTTTGGGGCCGAACCGCATGGTATGAGTTATAACCTGGTAGTGCTGGGGTGCTCTCAGGAGCCTTGAACCAGGTTTCTGTTACTGCACAGACATCGATTTTCTCCATACCGAGGAAAGTCTCGAGTGTGTGCATCTTGAGGTTTAGACTTCTGGCATTGAGTAGCATTACCTTTAGTTTTTTTATCCTTGGGTTGTCTATGGAGGTGGGTTTGTCCTTTGAGCCTTGCCTACAAAAGGCACTATGGGGGTGGCAAGAGCCTTGGCCAGTATACGAAAGCCTAAGAGTGACAGGTGCAAGCTGTCCCTAGCGAAGCAACGTGGCTTGTCGAGCATGTCATCCCAGGCTGAGAGACATTGGATTCCCTTTGAATGACACCAATATGTTAGCCAATTGTTGAAACTGATCATTTTGTCTTTATACTGTGGCATCATTCTTGGTGAGGGCAAGATGCTACTCAAGGTCCGGGTTATACCAACCTGGGCTACATGGTCAGAGAGCTCCTCTATGTCTCTTTTCATGTAGTCCAGGGAGGTACATCTCAGGTCATTCACACCAGCATGGACAATGACGGAGTCATACTTGTACTTGCTTTGGAGTGACCTGAGTGCTTGCTTTATGTGGCGGATCCTGGCACCCGACAGGCAGCTTACAGTGACCTTCTCCTTGTTCAATCTGGTGAGCAGGATGTCAGTGTGCCGGACAATAGAGTCCCCTATAACAAGTGTATTTGGTGTGTTGTTTGGCCTTAAGGGCTGTGACTGTGAGGCACACTGATTTTGTGAGATATGTGATTCATGGGTATTGTTGAGGGGTGGCTGTTGCTTGGATATCTGCTTAGGAGGGCTTTGCTGTTTAGGCAGATTTTTATTTGGAGCCTCCGAGTATGTTTTTGTGTGTTTATGTGTTGGGTATGCAGATGCAATAGGTCTGTGTGAGACTGCATATGTGGTGTGGGTGGTTACCTTTTCCTCCTCACTGACTGTGCCAGTCTTGGGTTGAGAGAGCTCTGCCTCCAGTTTGGCTGTGTAACTGCATCTCTCACATGTATTAGAGTTTGTTGGAAGGAGGAGAGGGTTGTCTGTGTACATAAGGCAATTGTAACATTGCCTCAAAATTCCCAGATTCACCAGCTGGACTTGAGAGTAACCTTGAAACTGACCCTTGGACATACCAGATTAGTATAGGGAACTGTTTTTTTACTGATCAGATTAGGGAAGGGAACTGATTTTTCACTTGATCAGGAAGGACCAATTGGGAGCCTAATACTTATGAGAAGTCAAGGAGGGTATAGTGCTTCAGTTAGTTAGTGTTTCCTTATAAGAGCTGAGCAAGTGCAGGGCTTTAGAAAGAGAATAAAGTGATTACTTGGAGAGTTTGAACAGTTCTAAGGGAAAAAGTGAAGAGTAGACTTTGTGGAGCCTGGAATAGTTTAAACCCCGACCCCACCCCCTGCCCAGAAAACCACAGTGAAAAACTTCTCTAAAGCAAATTTCACACGCCTCAAAACCGAGGCGAAATCCTTCAAAGCCCCCGGGCCTGTGGAAAATACGGCCCAGACCGCAGAATCCTTTATAAACGCATTCTATGAACACCTTCAGGAATGCATGGATCATGCAATCCCAAATAAAACCAAGACCCAATCCCCCAAAGGCAGACGTCCTGTCTGGTGGACCCCAGCCATAAACAAACTATACAATAGAAGGAGGAAGCTACTACATGATAGAGCAAAATCCCAAAAAGGGAAGGCATCTCTGATCAGTATTAGCAAAAACTACGGCACTCATAAAATCATCTAAGGCCAGCTTCGAGAGAAAAATTGCACAGGACACTAAGGATAATCACAAGGCTTTCTTTAGTTATGTTAGGAACCTGGGTGGGAATTCCCAGATATGCTCAGAATTAGTCCAAAATGACAAAAAATACACCGAGCCCACAGGCATTGCCAACATCCTAGCTGACAGGTTCAGTGCAAACTTCTCCCCCCTCTCCCCACCAAAAGGGCAAATATCTATCCCAACAGTGTGCTGCCCCCCTGACATCTCAGATGCTTAGGTAAGAGCCCTCTCCAAAGCAAAAAACACAGCATCAATGGGACCAGATGGTGTCCCGGGCTGCGTCCTACATGAACTCCAAGAAGAGCTAAACCCAAACGTAAAACTACTGTTCAATCTTAGCCTTACTACAGGATATGTACCCAAAGAGTGGCGTACAGCAACAGTGGTCCCTCTCCACAAAGGTGGTGCCTCAATGGATCCTGGAAACTATCGCCCCATAAGCCTGACTAGCATGGTCTGCAAAGCTATGGAAAGGATCATCATGGACCTCATAAATAAAGATATTGGGGACCTACAGACACTGGATCCTACCCAGTTTGGCTTTAAGGGCAGATCCTGCCTCGTAAACCTGGTCGATTTCTTTGAAACAGTCACCAAGGCCATTGACGAGGGGAAGGTGGTCCACACAGCCTACCTGGACCTCGCAAAGCCTTCGATAATACCCCACTCGGGCATTATAGATAAGCTCACCAGCTTAAATATAAACCCCTATGTCACTAGATGGGTTGCAAACTGGCTCAAGGACAGAACCCACATGGTTAGAATTGCTGGAGTCATGTCAGACTCCAAACCAGTTACAAGTGGCGTCCCACAAGGCTCAGTCCTGGGATGTCTCTTGTTTGGTATATATTTCTCGGCGGTACAGGCCAACACGGAAGGACTGTGGCTGACCAAGTTCGCAGATGACTGCAAACTGGGCGCCATAATCAACTCTCCAGCCGACACAAGCATCCTCCAAAAGGGCCTCATAGAAACAGACAACTGGTGCCAGAGCCATGGCCTCAAGCTAAATGCCAAAAAGTGTATAGTCATCCCCTTTGGCAAAAACAAAGTGCCCACAAATTACCACATAGGTGGTAATCCATTAAGTACAGAAGAAATCATTAGGGACCTGGGGACCCAAGTTGATAGCAATCTCTCATTTGACAACCACGTGGCCAAAGTGGTTAGAAAAACATTTTATATAGCCCACCTAATCATGAAGGGATTCACATCTAGATCAGGGGAGGTAATCGTACCTCTTTACACATCCCTCATCAGGCCCATAATTGAGTACAATACCCCTTTTGGGATGTACCTTACCAGACACTTGCAGCAACTGGAAAGACCCCAAAAGTACCTCACCAAGAGGATCAAAGGGCTCAAACAGATGCCATATGCTGCCCGGTTAAAGAAACTCCAGCTCTACTCAGTGGCATACCGCCTGCTCAGAGGCGATCTGTGCCTGACGTATAAAGCCATGTCCAACCCGGAATTAATGGACATGCTGCACCTCAGAAAATCCAAATCCCATCGAGCTACGCGCTCGAGAGACTTGAACCTCAGCACTGAAAAAAATAGGACATGCTGGAGGGACAGATTCATAACCCAGCGTCTCCCTTCACTCTGGAATAAAATCCCAGTCCAGGTTAGGCAGAGTCCCACATTGACTCTCTTCAAGAGGAATCTTGATGAGTGGATGGGAGATCGTAGGTTTACCCCGGCTATCACTTCTGTGTCACTGTTAGACAGAGGCACAGTATACTAACCTCAAAAAAAGGCATAGCAAAATTAATTTAAAATGGGTGGCGAAAGCCAAACACACTCTGGCTAGGCTTATAAATGCCCTAGGGCAGATAGCCTAGTAATGAACCTATGAACCTATGAACCTAAACCTGTTTAGGCGGTGCTGCCCGACGCTGCTCAGTGCGCAAAACCGCGCAAAAAGGGAGTTGTAGGGTTTTAAGAGAGAGAGAGATCAATGAGTTTAGAATTGACCCAAAATGGCCAATAAAACTACAGCTTCTAGGTAGTAACCACTCCTCCAGGGACAGGCAGGCTGTTCAGTGTTAACCACTCCCACTGGTGAACACAGAGACTTCCCTTTAGCCCAAGCAAGCACTGGTCTTCTAGAAACTTCCAAACAGTTCAGAACAGCAAATCTGTAACTGAACTTTCTTAATTTTCAGAAAGTGGGAAAAAAGCAACATTTTTTTTTTCTTTTTGTTGTAGTTTAAAGGTAGCAGAGATACACAAGCAGCAAAATAATCACAGCAGTGCAATAAATGACCCCACACTTGAGTGCTAGGCCAAAATCAGGTAAAATGTAGTTTTTAGAGAAAAAAATTATTTTAAATTAAGTGCAACACAGGAAATGCAGTAAACAGGCTATAGATGTGTTCCAAGTACTGTTACTGTTACAGATATAAACTTTAGCAAGCCGGAAAATGCCAAAAAGTAGACGGCAAAGCAGTAAAACTTAATAAAAAATCAGAAGAAAATACTTAAAATAACAAAAGTGGCTCCTTTTCTTCTCTCAGTGTTTTCTTCCCTTGGTAGGTGCTTCAGCAACAACTAGCAAGCCTGAAAAGACGCCAAAACCACGAGGCAGCCAGGTTTTAAGAGAGAAAGATCAAGGAGTTTAGAATTGACCCAAAATGGCCAATAAAACTACAGCTTCTAGGTAGTAACCACTCCTCCAGGGACAGGCAAGCTGTTCAGTGTTAACCACTCCCACTGGTGAACACAGAGACTTCCCTTTAGCCCAAGCAAGCACTGGCCTTCTAGAAACTTCCAAACAGTTCAGAACAGCAAATCTGTAACTGAACTTTCTTAACTTTCAGAAAGTGGGAAAAAAGCAAGATTTTTTTCTTTTTTTTTCTTTTTGTTGTAGTTTAAAGGTAGCAGAGATACACAAGCAGCAAAATAATCACAACAGTGCAATAAATGACCCCACACTTGAGTGCTAGGCCAAAATCAGGTAAAATGCAGTTTTTAGAGAAAAAACTATTTTAAATTAAGTGCAACACAGGAAATGCAGTAAACAGGCTATAGATGTGTTCCAAGTACTGTTACTGTTACAGATATAAACTTTAGCAAGCCGGAAAATGCCAAAAAGTAGGCGGCAAAGCAGTAAAACTTAACAAAAAATCAGAAGAAAATACTTAAAATCACAAAAGTGGCTCCTTTTCTTCTCTCAGCGTTTTCTCCCCTTGGTAGGTGCTTCAGCACAACTAGCAAGCCTGAAAAGACCTAAATACCGTTTTGATGTCGCCATTGGTCAGGAATCAAACCCAGGTCTCCCACATAGTAGGCGAGAATTCTAACACTGAACCACATTTTTTACATCATGTACAGCATATCATAAATTCTTTCAAATGTATGTTTTATAGTTCTTGGTAATTACACTGTACATAGTGTAGGATCATAGGATCACAGGAGATTACTAGGTTAATGGCCCTAGAGCCTTTTTAAGCCTAGCCATTCATGCCCTCAATTTTCTCAATTAGCAATGCCCATGGAATAGAATGGCTTTTGTATATTGGTTCATAGGTAGGTACTAGGCTATTGGCCCTAGGGCCTATATAAGCCTAGCCAAATGGTACCCTGGCTTTTGCCACCCAAGAAAATTATGTTCCTGTGCCCCTGTCAAGCAGAGCCACAGACGTGATCCCCGGGGTGAATTTCCTATCTCCCATCCAATCATCAAGATTTTTTCTTGAAGAGTGCTAATGAGGAGCTTTGTTTGATATAGACAGGTAGTTTGTTCCAGAGTATGGGAAGTCTCTGGGACAGGAATCTATCCCTCCAGCATGTTCTGTTTATTGTGGTGACAAGGTTTAGGTCCCTAGAGCATGTAGCTCGGAGGAATTGGGATTTCTTTAAGTGGAGCATGTCCAACAGCTCTGGGTTTGACATAGCTTTGTATGTTAGGTAGAGATCACCTCTGAGTAGGCGATATGCGACAGAGTAAAGCTAGAGTTTTCTGAGACAGTTTGCGTAGGGCATCTGTTTGAGGCCAGTAATCCTCTTTGTGAGGTATTTCTGCGGCCTTTCCAGTTGTTGTAGATGTCTTGTGAGGTACGTACCAAAAGGGGCATTGTACTCTATAATGGATCGAATGAGTGATGAGTAGAGGGGAACAATGCCATCTTTTTTCCTGGATGAGAAACCTTTTGTGATGAGGCGTGCCATGTAAAAGGATTTCCTGACTACTGTGGCGATGTGATTATCAAAGGAGAGACTACTGTCCACCTGTGTCCCAAGGTCTCTTATCACACTTTTGGTGTTAAGTAGACTACCGCCTGTGTGGCAGTTCATGGGTGCAGAGTTTTTAACAAAAGGGATGACAATGCACTTTTTGGCATTGACCTTGAGGCTATGGCTTTGACACCAGGCATCTGTCTCTGTGAGGCCCTTTTGTAGGATGTCCACATCGTTAGGGGTTTTGATTATGGCTCCTAGTTTGCAGTCATCTGCGAACATTGTTAGCCAAAGACCTTCTGTGTTAGCCTGTACTTCAGAGAAGTAGATACCAAACAGGAGAGGACCCAGGACTGAACTCCATGGTACTCCACTTGTCACTGGTCTGAAGTTGGATTTAGAGTCTGCTACTTTCACAGTGTGGGTTCTGTCAGTGAGCCAGCTGGAAACCCATCTTGTGACATAGGGATTTATACCTAGTTTAGTGAGTTTATCTATAATTCCAGAGTGGGGGATGGTGTTGAAAGCCTAGGCGAGATCTAGATAGACTGTGTGAACCACCTTACCCTCATCTACGGCTTTGGTGACCGCTTCAAAGAAGTCTATCAGGTTTAGGAGACATGATCTGCCTTTTACAAACCTGAACTGGGTAGGGTCCAGAGTTTGGAGATTACCAATGTCATTGTTTATAAGTTCCATGATGATACGTTCCATAGCCTTGCAGACCAGGCTCATAAGGCTAATGAGGTGGTAGTTCCCGAGGTCCGTGGTAGCTCCCCCTTTGTGGAGTTGCTGTGCGCCATTCAGTGGGCACAAAGCCTGAGGTGAGGCTATGATTGAACATGGTACTTAGGTGGGGTGCCAGTTCGTTCTGTAGTTCATGTAGAATGCAGCCTGGGATGTTGTCAGGTCCCATGGAGTCTGTGTTCTTGGCTTTGGAGAGTGTGTTTTTTACCTGTGCAGCCGTGATTACAGGAACTTTGCATTCTTCCTGTATAGAGATGGGCCCTTTAGGGGTGAGAGAGGGGGGTAAAGTTAGCACTGAACCTATCTGCCAGGATGTTAGCAATATCAGTTGGTTCTGTATATTTAGTGCCATTGTGCTGTAACTCAGAGCAGATCTGAGTGTTGCCATTGAGATTCTTGACATAGCTATAGAATGCTTTGTGGTTGTCTTTAGAATCAGTGGTGATTTTGTTTTCATAACTAGCTTTGGAGGATTTATGAGGGATCTCAGCTTCTTACTGAGGCTGACCACGGAGTTCCTCCAATCATGGGATTTTACTCTTTTTTGCAACAGTTTCTTTCTTCTGTTGTAGAGTTTGTTTATGGCAGGGGACCACCAGATTGGCTTCCTTTTTTTGTAGGATAGCATCTTGGTTCTGTTAGGGATAGCACTATCCATGCACTCGTGTAAGTGCTTATAAAGTGCATTTGTATAGGTTTTGGCAGTCGTACCTCTACTGTCCATCAGCATGGGTGTTGTGAAGTTTGCCACTTCTGTCTTAAGAAGCGTGAAGTTGGCTTTGGAGAAATTTTTTATGGTGGTTTCCTTAATGGGGGGTGGGGTGTGGATGTCTAGGATGATTAGCTTGTGGTCAGATTTGACCAACGAGGAATTGACCTCTGGTGTGGAACACCAGTTGCCCATATTGGTAATGACCAGGTCTAGGATACTGCTGCCCCTGGTGGGGGTGTGGATAAGTTGATCCAAGGTGTTGGAATTTATGAACTCCAGAAAATGTTAAGCACAAGAGTTGGTACATGAGTAGTTTTCTTGGTTAATGGTGAGGTAGTTGAAACTGCCCATTATTAGGGTGCTAGGCTGGACCCTAATATTTTCCAGTGTATCAAGAAATGAGGAGTGGGAATCCTAGGGCATGGTGGGGGATCTGTAGCAAGCTACAATTTGGATTGCAGTCTTGCTCAGAGTTAGTTGCACTTGTATAATCTCGGATGCATTATGCTGAGCAGCTAGCCTGGAGGTGTGGATATCCTTAATGAATATGGACACGCTATATGGACACGCCTTCGCCTTTAGTGTTTCAGTCCAGGTTAGGTGGCAGAAAGGTGTGGTATGAATTATAGCCTGGTACTGCAGGGGTGCTCTCTGGAGCCTTGAACTAGGTCTCTGTCACTGCACAGATGTTGATGTTCTCCATTTTAAGGAGTGCCTCAAGTCAGTGCATTTTGAGGTTTAGACTTCTAGAATTAAGTAGCATTACCCTCAGATTTTGCTTGCTTGTACCTGTTACAGTGGTGTATTTGTCATTTGAATCTTGCCTAAAAAAAGGCACTATAGGGGTGGCAAGAGCTTTAGCCAGTATCCGGAATCCCAAGGGCGACAGGTGCAGGCCATCTCTGGCAAAGCATTGTGGTTTGTCGATCAAGTCATCCCAGGCAGACAGATACTAGATCCCCTTAGAATGATACTAGAAGCTTAGCCAATTGTTGAAGTCAATCATTTTGTCCTTGTACTGTGGTATCATTCTGGGTGATGCCAGGATGCTACTCAGGGCTAGGGTCATACCTGCCTTGGCTACAAGATCAGACAGCTCCTCCATGTCTCTTTTCATGTAGTTCAGGAAGGTACATCTCAGGTCATTCACACCAACATGGACAATGACAGAGTCATATTTGTACTTGTTGTGGAGTGACCTGAGTGCGTGTGTTATGTGGCAGATCCTGGCACCTGACAGTAACTTTCTTCTTGCATCAGTGTGCCTGACTATAGAGTCACCTATGACTAGAATGTTGGGTACATTGTTATGCCTTATGGGCTGTGGTTGAGTGGCACACTGAGTTTGTGGGCTATGTGTCATTTGGGTTGTGTTGGGGTGGGGGTGGGGGTTGATTGTGTTTCTGCTTTGGAGGTCCCTGCTGCTTGGGTAGATTTTTATTGAGAGCCTTCCCGAATGTAGGTGTGTGTTTTGTGTTTCTATGTGTGTGTTTTGGTGGTGTAGGTTTTGAGGGACTATGTGATGAGTGTTGTGTGGTGCAAGTGTTTACCTTCTCCTCTTGACTTTCTAGTCCAATCCTGGGTGAAGAGAGCTTTGCTTCCAGTTTGGCTATATAAGTGCATCTCTCACAGGTTGTAGTGTTGGGTGGTAGGAGGAGAGGGTTGTCTGTGTACATGAGGCAACTGCTGCATTGCCCCAAGATGCCCAGATTCATCAGGTAGAAAGGAGAAAACACTGGGAGCTGATCCTTAGACATGCCTGGATAGGTGCTTATTTGTTAAGTACTAAAAACTGTTTTCCACTAGACATGTGAGGAAAGGTGAGTGCTGTAGTAATTTGTAGCTTATTTAGTGCTTACAATGAGTTCTGAACAAGTGCTGAGCTCAAAGAAACAGATTTGAGTACTGAAACTAGAAAACTGTCTAGTTCTAAGAAACAAAATTAAGCTAGAAGGCTTCCTTTCGACACAGAAAGGCTTGGGGGCTCCGAAGCTTACAAACAGTCCTGCATACAGCAAATCCGTATCTGGACTACACTACATATGGGAAAGGCAGGAAACAAGCTTAGAAAAACATCTTTTTTTGTAAAGTGGAAAGGGGAAAGGAGGAGCAGAAATGAAGTGGGTTGGCCTTCTCAAATGTTCTCCCTGGATTAGGTAGAATGAGGTAATGACACTAGACTGGGAGGAGTGTCCCAGATCAAATTTACAGTAGGCGCGGGCAACTGCAAAGCCATCAAGTAAAATCAGAACAAACAAACCCAACCAGATGCTTAACAATTGTAGAACATTTCTAGTTAATACCTCACACACAATGAAACTAGCTAGAAAAGTATATGCAGATAATAAAAATGCTATAAATAACTTGTAAAAATAAGCAAAAAAAACAGGATACTTAATGTTATATATCACAGATCACTTGGCTCAGTGCTGTTCCTCCGATTAGCTTAGTGTGAAATGGCAGAAACACTCACAAGTTAACTTCTTAAGTAACAAAGTTGAAACTTGAAACAACTTTAAAAAAAAGCTTGAAAGAACCAATGAAGTGCTTACTCCAAGCCGTTGTCCAGGAAACCCCAATCAGCCAATGACCATAAACAATTCACTCTCACTGAAATGCTACACTGGCTTTGGCTAAACTACAATGGCCTGGAACATGTGCTCAGAAACACAGCCTCTACTAACAAACAACTAGGCCCAAAACACAAGCCTGAATATGGACAATGCTACACTACCCACACTACTTAGGTAGAAAAAAAACTGCAGAAATGTTTACACAGATAAAGGAGCAAGAAGACTCTAGAGAATGCTTTTAACTGAAAACTTAGGGCCTTAGGGGACCTACAAACTGCTCCTGTCCATAAGGGCCACAGGCAACAAGTCAAGGGTGAATTTGTGACTTCCCATTCATTGGTCCAAACTGCATTTGAATAAGCTTATAGAAGAGTTCTGTTTCACATAAATGGGGAGTCTGTTCCAGAGAAAGGGTAATCTCTGAGGCACATACCTGTCCCTCCAACATGTTTTATGTCACAGACAAAGTTTAGATCCTTAAATTGGGTAATTCTAGTGCTGTTTGTCTGTTTTGCAAATGTGTAGCAGATCAATCAGGGCTGGATCAGAGAACTCCTTGTAGGTTAGGCATATATTTCCCCACAGTAGTCTGTAGGAGACCGAGTACAAGGATAGGGCTTTGAGGCAGTCTGCATATGACATTATTTACACCCTGTATCTTTTAGTGAGGAACCTCTGTGGCCACTCCAGCTGTTGCAAATGCCTGGTCAAGTACATGCTGAAGAGTGTACTGTACTCAATTATTGGTCTAATGAGGGCTGAGTATAGTGAGACTATGATCTCCTTAGATCTGGATGCCATACCCTTACTTATAAGTTGCATCACATAAAAAGATATTCGCACTATCATGGACACATGGTGATCAAAGTTCAGGTTACTGTCAACCTGAGTTCCCAAGTCCCTTATCACTGGGTCTACTCTTATATGAGTGTTATCAATGGTGTAATTTGCAGGTGTGCTCATCTTCCCAAAAGATAAAATTATGTTTTTTTTTTTACATGGAGTTTTAAGTCATGGTTCTGGCTCCAGTTATTTGTCTGCAGTCATCAGCAAATTTGGTCAGCCAAAGGACCTCTACGTTTGCCATGACTTCAGAGAAGTATATTCCAAACAGGAGAAGTTCCGTACCATGTCCTGTTGGTCACCACTAGTAACAGGCCTCTTGGTGTAGGTGGATTCCCCCACCCTAATTTCCTGTGTCATATCTGTGAGCCATTAGTTCCCTGGGTCTGTCGATGGTCCATCTTAATGTAGAGCAATTACTGTTGCAGCCCTGCATTCCATACAGATGAAGCCTGTCTGGAGGTTGTGGTTAATTCTAGTGGGCCTGACAGGTCATGTTCCAAATTATTTAGGAGGCATCCTGGGATATTATCAGGACCCACTGATCCAGTGTTCTTAGCTCTGGATAAGCACTGAGGACTGTTCTTTAGGGATAGTTGGTAGAGCAATGTTAGGAAGGTATTTTCTTGGAGGAGATTAGGGGTGATATGGGGGTGAAAATGGAGCTAAATTTATTGGCCATCAAATTTGCTACATCCCCTGGTTTGGTATAGGAAATTTAATTTACTTTTAGTTCAGCACACTGTTGAGTATTCCCTTTAAGGTTGCATAAATAACTGAAAAATGTCTTATGGTTATCCTTAGCCTGGAAGGCTATTTTTAGCTCAGAGTTGACTTTGGTGGACATGATTAGTCCACTCAGTTGCTTATGGAGTTTTTTTATCTTTTGGGCATAGCCTTTCTTATGTTTGGACAGGATATTCTTTCTTTCTTTTGTCAAAGCCTCATATTTTAAGAATGTCTTGGGTGCATAAATTTCACAGGGTTATTATCTCTGTAAGTTGACAATGAAAATACTGGCTATGAAACTAAATAATCTACCCTACTCAGTTTCACCAAGTCTTAGAGGATCATTTACTTCATTTCAGAAAATGCTCAGACTTAGAGAGAAGCAGTGTTAGTCAGGAGCAGGGTATGACACTTATGCTGATTAAGTGCAGCAATATCTTCCATCCAGCGGAACCATTCAAGGTTGTATGACCTATACCAAAGCTATGCAGCACTCCCAAAGTATACTGTGGTGTCAAAGCAGTCCCACAGCATGCTACATAATTTGAATCTGGCAGTTCAAAAATACACTGTGTACTTTTTATAGCATTGTTTGAGCAACAGCAAATTAATAACAGACAGCATGTCTTGTTGAATGCAAGACTTGGTAGTTGTACTTACCGTATTTCTTGTCTTGTCTCAGGGTTCACTTCAATACTCTCACCAAAGACTACGGGATACATTCTAGGTGATCTTACCTCTGACACCTCTGAATTAAGGAGTAGATAGGGCAACTAAAACAAGAAAAAAACAATAAAGTATACATTAAAGCAAAGGCAATGTAAGAATGATTTTATGGATATCAATGTCAACAACTGAATGAAATTTCTAAGTAGGTGACAAGACATAATGGAGTGTCTACCTGACCTTTAAGGCCACAGCACCAGAGGTGCAGCAGAGTGCTTTTTTGGTGTCTATATTAGATCAGCGAACGCTTAAAAAAGTGAGCGCTGATTGATCGACCTTATGTAAGCGAAAGCGTACAATCTCAAACTGTCAGATCAGCAATTTTTTTTTCCTAGGGAAAAAAATCGCTGATCCAAAACACATACACACAACACAAGCACACCAAACAAACAGAAATCCACACACATACACCTAAAATCTGACACCTAACCCTACACTAAACTATGCACACACCACTAGCTATCCACTTACCTTAACCCAAACCCTAACCCTAAGGTCCGTCACTATCGCACACTCACCTCACCCGCTCCCTAACTCTAACTTACCTAAATCTGCCATAACCCTCATGTCTACACAATCGCACACATACCTAACCCAAGCCCTAACCCTAATTCACCTAACCCACCCTAACACTCACATCCACACAATCGCACACTTACCTGAATCCGACCCATAACTTTCCACCACAGCACTGAAAATACAAAAGCAACAGAAACGGACAACCAAATTCTTTCCCTAGGAAAAATTTTGAGTTTCTGTTGCTTTGATATTTTTAACTTTTGCTAAAATAAGGTCGATCAATCAGCGTTCGCTTGTTTAAGCATTTGCTGATCTAATATAGACCCCTTTTTTGCTCTTGATTCTGTACTGAAAGTGTACAGCACACATCACGTGCATTTGAAGAGTAATACATTAATCATTAGGAATGAAAATAATACAACAATGACTTTATCTTTATTTATAACACTTTATTTTTCAAATTTCATTTAATATTCATATCAGTGATCTTGTCAGTAAACATAAGTAATTACTGAATTTTTGAACAAAGACACAAGATGATGACAGTAGAGTAGGAATTGTTTAAGATAAAATAAAAAATCCTCCCCGGATTCACCAATCTTCCGTGCAGGACTAGTCTAGTGCTGCACGGAAGCGGCAGTTTAGGAGGAAGACGGCAGCGAGCTAAGCATATTAATGAAGGCACTCTGCCTGACCTCCTAATCCTACATGGAGTGTGGAGGAGTGCAGGGGGCGTGTCTAAGAGCAGAGCCCTCAGAATAAACATGCCCATGCAAAGTAGAACAGCAGAAAATGTAAATAAATGAGCGAGACTGCTCATAGGTGTCTGCATATCCCCACCAATAGTCCCCCATGTGAGCAACAGGACATAAAAATAAAAAGAAGTAACCCCTGTATTTACTTCTAAAACTCCAAGTACAGCTAACTGTAGGTGCGCGGGTGTGCCCATCGCTTAGCTACGGTTAAAGCAGCTTAAAAGGCTGAAGAGGACAACAAGGAAGATGTAGCAAAAGAAGCAGCACAGCAATAGCGTAGTGGTCAGAGCATCCGCTTAACAAGGAGGCATTCCTGGCTCGAGTCCCACTGCACCACATGCCATTTTCCATGTGAAATCTGTATGCGAACATTTATTTACATTTTATTGCTGTATAACCTACTAAATAACATTTAAATGTGAACTGGAGTACTGCATGAAATGCACATGTGAAGAGTCAGCACCATAATGAATAAGGCAGCAGTAAGCAGGTGTAAGCACAGATTAGCAGTAGTAAGCATATGTAAGCACTAGTAAGCGTTTGCAGGTGTGTTTGGGTGGGGTGATGCACTGTCGACACAGATTAAGCAAAGGAGACGCTAACTGCATGTAAGACACTGTGACTGGAAGTCAGCAGTGCTTACCTCTGCGCAAACCCGCTTACAACTGCTTGAAAGTGCCTTAAGCACACTGCATCCAACGGCCGGTGTCATGTATGACTCTGTGTACAGTAAAGGAGTCAGTCGTAGGTATCGCAAAGCATATGAAGGTTGGCTGGCATGCACACGAACACAGTATCCAGCAATACCAGTCAACATTACCGGATCTGTAGCTAAAGATTTAGAGGTATATGTGTTTGTATAAATACCCATAACTATATAGATATATACCTCCCCCTCTCTGTAGTACAAATGTATACATGCATGGATAGACATATAAATAAATACCCACACATATGCAGACACCCATACATCCAGATGTCGTTAGATATATATATATATACAGTAATATATATATATATATATATATATATATATATATATATATATATATATATATATATAAAACATATGCCCTATGCAGCCCGACTGAAGAAATTCCAGCTGTACTCGGTTGCATACCGCTTACTCAGAGGTGATCTCTGCCTGACATACAAGGTCATGTCCAACCCAAAATTGATGGACATGCTCCACCTAAAAAAAAAACAAATCCCCAAGAGCCACATGCTCGAGGGATCTAAACTTCACCACAATGATAAATCGGACATGCTGGAGGGATAGATTCCTGTCCCAGAGACTCCCCATGCTTTGGAACAGGATTCCAATCTACATTAGACAGAGCCCCTCACTAACACTCTTCAAGAGGAACCTTGACAAGTAGATGGGAAACAGAAAATTTACCCCAAGGATCACTGCAGTGGCTCTGCTGACAGAGGCACAGGGAACTAATGGCTCTGCTGGACAGAGGCACAGGGAACTAATCTAAGGGGGCGGCGAAAACCAACACATTCTGCCTAGGCTTATAGATGCCCTAGGGCAGATAGCCTAGTACTTACCTATGAACCTATATATATATATATATATATATATATATATATATATATATATATATATATACACACACACACACACACACACACACACACACACACACACACACACACAGCTAGACAGGTGAAACAGGTGAAACAACCAAACACACAATAAAAATAAACAAACCACTGCTTCCCAGATTACAGGCAGGATACTACCAGTGGGAGAGACCTGCCAAGCCTAATCTTGAAACAAAGACAAGAACATCCCTTGTGGGACACCCCAAAAATTCTATGATTTTCGGGTTTCCAGCCATTATACAGATGTCCAACAGCAGAGCAAGCATGTTCTCGGTGTACAAGGTTGGGGAAGCCTGATGATCCATGGGGCGAGACAACATACGTGATGGGTCCCGAGAAGTGGGGAGTGGGGAGTGTGTACTGGTGTGGTCAGACCCGACCTGCACCCAGAATAAGGAAGAGTGCTGAAGAGGATGTGCGGTTTGGGAACTATGGGTATGAAATTATGGGCCTAGCTGTGCAAGTGTTGGCTGGAGTGGTTCTATGTGGACCGCCCCAGGGATGTAAGCAATAGTGTACATTGGGCAGAGCTGACGCCTAACGAGCAGCCACACCCAAGAGTCCCACTGCAGCAAAGTCTAGTTTACATGGCAAAGGATGGTATAACCAGATGTGTTGTTGCAAACCCACTAAATGACACCAAAGAACACTTGATCGCAACACCCCACTGTAGGCATGTAAGCCGAACTAATTGGCAACACAAGGTATTATTGCTGTGACTGTCCTCACCCCCACTCAGGGGTGTGATTGTCCAGATCTACCCCCAATTGCAGCTTACATATACAGCTGTCACTGTAGAAGAAATGTCCAGCTGGGGACCTTCCCGTCAGCTGTCCTGCACATCCCTGGACATGTCCACTACTATCAGCCCCTCTGTCTGGCCCAATAACAACACTTACCTATCGACCCCTGTTGCATTCGTAGTAATATCCACAGTCACAAGTAGGTGAAAGCCTCCACACAACTATATTGGCAGAATCTGGAACCCCCAACCCACGTGTATTACCGTAGCTATCCCAGACAGCACATGTAAAAACACATGAAGGGAAAACCCAAGCACACTTGGATCACAACCCTCCAACACCCTAGACCCCTACACCAACTACTGACACTGACACCTCCTGTCCTGCCTCTCATACATATCCCAACACCCTGCAAACCTGCACTACCACTCCCCCACCAATCAGTCAAACAACCTACTATACAGTTAAAATGTCCCCCCCTCCACCTACCCTCCTGCACCTCAACTATTCACATCTACTCTACAACACAGGTATGGCATAACTAAACCTAACCCGAATACCTGAGTGTAGCCTAACCAGAAATGCTAAACTGGAATTCCACTTAACCTTACACTGACCTTTGTGAACAGTCATACCTGACATGTACACCTGATTTAGGCATGTATAATATCGACATGTACATGACGTAGCGAGGGTATGCAGCAGCAAGTGGGAGTACGCCTGTGTGGGCGGCGGTAAGCACTGCCTATACAGATTAAGCAAAGTAGAAGCTAACTGGTTTAAGAAAATGTAACCAGAGGTTAGCAGTGCTTACCTTCGCACAAACCCTCGTACAACTGCTTTAAAGTGCCTTAATCACTCTGTACCCAACGGCCCATGTTCTGCCCAGCAAAAAAATAAACTGCCTCTGCAAGGCTCAAACTCAGGACCCTCTACACTATAGTCACAGTAGTCAACCACTAAGCCATCATAGTAATAAAGATGAATGAGGTATCAGCAAACTAATCCTCACCACAGGAAAATCAAACCAAACATGTGAACTGAATCTATGTACAGTATGAAGTGGTATAACCTGCTACATAACATAAATATGTGAACTGGAGTACTGCAGTAAGCACAGATGTGAGGTGTTATTGTAATAAAGTGTAGAAGTCCCCAGGTCCCTATACAGTGTATGTACACATGAATCACGGATATCAGACACATATATAACCTGTAATGAAGAATAAATAACTGCCAAAAGGCAAATATAGTGCAAATTAACTATTAAGCAATGCTAACCGCAGCACAGCTCAACTTAGTAGGAGTAAGCAATGTGTAGGGGAGCCAATCCAATCTGCCTAGCTGTATACCCCTTTAAGCACTGCCAACCTTAGGTAAGCAGGTGTGCCCATAACTTAGCCTTTTCAAACTCAGCCAATCACAGAAAAGTGCGAGTAATTGGCCGTATTTAAACCACACAGGTGGGAATATGTTCCATAACTGGTTGCAGCTTCCTACTGCAGGCAGAATGGCTGGTGTGGGTGAAGGCACTCATTTTAGAGCGCAGCGCTGGGGCATCCAGGAGTCAAAACCCATGGTATGGCTCCTTGTAAAACACCATGAGGAGATACTACTGCAGGGCCAGTACAAGGGCTCGCAGTATAAAACAGAGACCTGGGACAGTCTCACCCGTGACCTCACCAGTGCCACAGGTATCCCCCGGACTGGTGAGCAGGTCATTCCACTAAGTAGTTAAGAATTGCCTAGCTTGTGTATACTATGGATAGGTATGGCTAAATATCATTGTATCCCTCAGACAGCTGCAGATGAGTGGGCTGTGAACCAGCAAGCCCATGATGCTAGGTTGCAAAGGCTGCATTGCGTGGCAGGTTAGTATTTCTCTCTGCATGTACTGTCATAACAAATAAACATAAGAGCCTTAGAAAGTGTCGTACCAGTAGGAATAAATGTGTAATATTCTGTGAATAAAGGTATAACCCCTGGAGTGCTTCTGTTTACTCTTCTTTCATATGTAGTTGAACTGTTGCATACTATAAATAGTACTGTTGTATTAAGCAGTGTTACCCACACTGTGGTATGCAGATAAAATGTGTATAAAGTTCTGTATAACAATGTTGGAAGTGCCAAGAGGTCAGTCATATTGTACAAGTGAGGGAGACTTAGATAGAAAACAGTACAAAGCTTCACATCAATTCCCTGATGGCACAGTGTACTGTGATCTTAACTACAATTTTGTTGTCACACACATCAGTGGTTTGAATCCCGGGAGTGCTAGTAAGTTGTATGCATAATCATACCCCACAACTGTACAGATTTTATTACAATGTTCAGATAGAAAGCTGTATGCATAATTACACCCAACAACTGTACAGAATTTGCTAGAATGTTCAGATAGAAAGTTGTATGCATATTCATATCCCACAAATGTTCCAGTCTGTCCAGCATGTCCAGATAAATGGCCCATATCACCAGCCTGGTACTCTGTTCTCCTGAAAAAGCAGTGTGATGATCCCAGAAATGTAGGCAGCTGTTAATGACATATAACTGATAGTCAAACGTGTACTTAGTCACAGAATGTATATGAAAACAAACCTGTCACTCTAGCACCTCACCCAAAGTGTATGACAGCAATACTCAACATATGTTGCATTAACACTTGCATCTTGTCATGCCTGTATGCAAGACACAGGTCATGTATATAATAATCTATAAACATACCAGTGTGCAATATAAGGCCATTGGGTAGTGTAATAATACATGTAAGGGACAGATCACTGCAATGACTAAGAATGTTATGAAAACTACAAGTATATATTAGTTGTTAATTGAACTCTCTCTCTCACCCCTACCATATGTGCAAAATAGCCCAATGACACTCCTCAACTGGTATGTGTACACTTCAAACTTTTGTTGGGACATATGTCCTAATGGTTTATAAATATTCACATTTGCTTCTATGCATGTGCCATGTTAAAATACACCCATATTGGTGGCCTGTTGCCATCAATGAAACCTGCATGCTCTTGTAATGGCCACTGTTGTTACATATATGCATGTGTTCTGCTTGCTCTGCAACTGTGTTAAATCTGATGTTTTGGATTATTGGGAATACCTATACATGCTGTTATAACTAATCCTGAATGCTGTTGATTGTTACTAACCCATATCTGTCATAAACCTGCTACAACATAAATTGTATGGGAAGGCCAGTCCCAGCGGACCCACCTGTCCCACCTCAGCTGGCCATGGCACCAGGCACCAGCACATCTGAGGCCCAGCCTATGACCTCCTCCTCCATGGGCCCTGCACCACCTTCAGGTTGAACTGCTGCAGGGGATGGGGCTCACCCCCCACTGGGAGCGGGCGCAGAGGGGAACCTGTCACCCAACAACATGTCCAGGCTGTGGTGCGTAGGGAGCTCGATCTGGAGTTTTGTGACCGGCTACGTCAGCTTGAGGGCCGAGTGGCGCAATTAGAGGGTGAGCCTGCCCCTCCTACAAAGCCCCCAGCACAGTCACCTTTGGGGCCGTGAAGTTGCAGTGGTGACTGCCCATGGGTGGAGACCTCAGTCCCACTTTTCCCATTTGGGGGCTCATGGGTTTGCGACTTCCAAACACCCCTCCCCTTCCAAGGTGTTTACCCCCCACATGTGTCATATACCACCCCTGTATGCATCTTGATTGTCTTGTATGTTAACCTACCCAACCTACCTCCCCAATTATACCTACTACCCCTCCCCAACATCCCACTCTCACCTGAAAAAAAAAAGGGGCAATCTGTTCCCACAAAAAAAATCATGTCCCATTCATAGCTGTCCATTTCACACGTGTCCACTGGCCACATGTAATCTGGTCTAATTGGCATCACATGGAATTTATGTTGTCCTCACCCCTCTCCCAGGGGTTTGAGGCCCCAAATCTACCTCCAAATTCAGTGTATATGTACAGCTGTTGCTGTAGAAGAAATGGGCAGCTATGGACCTTTCCTACACCCTTCCTGCACATGCCTAGCTATTTCCCCTACTGTCTTACCCTCTTTGCACCCCTTTTTCACCACTTTCCTATCAACCCTTTTTTCTTTTCTTTTAAAGAAATTAGCACGGGGGGTAAGTGGGAATAGGCACTTTTAAGCAGCAGTAAGCAGGTTTAAGCTTGTTTGCGCAGGGGTAATCGATGCCTACACAGGTTAAGCAATTTAAAAGCTAACAGAGTATGAAAAACTGTAACCGGAGGTTAGCAGTGCTCAGCTCCATGCAAACCCATACAAACCCATGTAAAACTGCTTTAAAATGCCTTAATCGCTCTGTATCCAATGGCCCATGTTCTGCCCAGCAACAAAATAATTTGCCTCTGCAAGGCTCAAACCCAGGACCCTGCACTCTATACACAAAGTGATTTACCACTAAGCCATGACAGATACAAAGGCATTCAATGTTTTCAGAAACATATCATCCAGTCCTATCATGCAACAGTACAGAGAATGTATACCAACACCTAGATGTCTGTGTGTGTACTGATATTAATAACTAAACAGATACAACATATCTATATATGTATATATATATATATATATATATATATATATATCTATATACATGTATATATATATATATATATATATATATATATATATCTATATATGTGTATATATATATATATATATATATATATATATATATGTGTGTGTGTGTGTGTATATATATATATATATATATATATATATATATATATAGATATACACACACAGACATACATATATACACACACACACACACACACACATATATATATATATATATATATATATATATATATACATATTCCTAACACTATATACATATATATCAATATATATGCACATATACATGCATATGCCTAAATCGACACATATACACAGCACATTACATATGTGTATGCAGATATATATCTATGTATCATACATCTGTAGATAGCAATGGCTGATTAACAAGAACACATATGTCCACATGCACCATAAATGGGGTAGAGAGGCCCCACACACTATATGTCTCGTACAAATAGGCATCCCCTCACAGCCAAACACGTGCACCCTGTAATACACTACCAAGTACAGTCTGCCTCCCATAGGGCATGTAATATTTGGAAGCCATCAACATCCCCAGGATACAGATACACAGACACAGATATGCAGATACAGATATACATATATATATATATATATATATATATATATATATATATATATATATATATATATACACATGTGACTACACATACACACGCAGATATATGTACAGTATGATACATATGTAGAAGGTGCACACAATATGGAACAGCCACTATGCCTACAGTTAATACCTGAACAACTGGACACTGTATGGGCCACCCATACAAATGTCAATCGTTGCCTGCAACATATCCCCATAGAAAGGTCATAGGAAAGACGCCACATACAGGTTTGCAGAAATGGGAAACCTTTAATTGTGTAGTATTACAGTACTATATGCCATGTCATATAGCTGTTCAGACACTGACAACCACATAAACAGAGAACTGCAACTGTGAAACAGTTACATTAATACAACAGTCTGGAAAGGTTCACAACTGTTGCTGTCCAAGCCACGGCCTTCAAATTGTACATTATTGAAGACAGAATGGGCCACAGGATACCAAACAATCAATAGTATGTACTACAGGTGTGTAGGTCAGCAGCCTCTATCTGCAATCTGTACAAACTCAGTAGGTGGTAAAGACATTCTGTGATCACATGGTTTGCAACTGGTACATAAGGCATAACTGACACCATCACGAGCACACTGACAAACAGAACAGTCTGTATGGCAGGAGGCAGTAGGCTTGCAGTACCCCAATTCATGTAAGTAATGTAAATATAGGTAAAGTATACGGTACTGTACATCGAGATACCATGCGGCAGCTCACCCCTGATACCCACACATGTTGTAACAACCTAGGTCATTTATGGTGCTCCTCACCTAGACTCAATAATACAGGCCCATATACCACTGTTACATACACTGGCCTCTGGAGTGCATAAGGGCACATATGTATTGTGTAGGTGACGCCCACACATATATGGCCCCAACCCCACTGTATGTGGGGGGGATACAACAGCAGTGGACTAATTGCAGCAATGGCAGTGTGATATACTCACAGCCCACTACAGAACAACTTCCAATAGCATGACATATGTGCAAAGCTTGGTATGTAGATGGAGGACAGAAACTGGAACACAGGCACATATGTGGAACAGTGTTGCCATACATTAAGCTTAAAAACCTCAGCTTTGGCCGGCTAAGGACTTGCTGTATTCAACTGGACGTATAAGAGAATTTAAGTACCTTTATCTGCTCTTTTTTTTTCAAAAAAATACAGTATTTAAATTGATTTTAACTGTGTGGAAGGAATATTAACTGAACTGGAAGTTTTGACTCTGCTCTTCAGTTAGTCCCACCCACTCTCCCTGTTTTTGTTTTGGTGTTAATCTTAGTGGCCTTGCAACTGCCCGCCCCTCTTGTAAATTTGTGTTTGGATACTCCTTCTGGGCCCATCTCATTTGCTCACTCAACTGAGTGCAGTGAGATCATATTCTGGTTTCAGGCACTCCTACTGTGTACAAAGAGAGCATCTGGGAAACAGAAAAAAAAAATTAAGCTTGTTTCCTGCCTTTCCTGTTAAGTGGTATAGACTATTTGTAGGCTTCTGAGCCCCCAAGCCCTTCTGTGTTGGAGGGAAGCCTTCTAGCTTAGTTTTTTTTTCTTATAACTAGCCAGTTTTCTAGTTTCAGCACTCAAATCTGTTTCTTTGATCTCAGCACTTATTCAGAAAAAAAAAAAAATTCATCTGCTTTTACTGTACTTGTGTTTCTACCTACTTTTTTACTTTTGCATCATCTTAAAAGTACTCAGTTGTATTTATTACTGCTTAGTGTAACTCATTCTAAGCCTTTTGGTTTAAACACCTGGGCTTCGGACCAGTTGTTCTGCACTGAGAGGGTTTGTGGTCTGCACTGTAGTGGCAGAACAGGTAGCTTACATCCTTCTAGGTTGGGAACTGCTGATTGAGGGCTCAGTGTCTGTTATTCTAAAAGTGTATTAATTCTGGTTTAAGCACTTGGGCTTTCAGGCCAGTTATTTTACATTAAGAGGGTTCGTGGTCTGCACTCTTGTGGGAGGAGAGGCTGGACTCTGCCCTTCTGAGCTGGGAATTTCTGGTTAAAGGCTTATAGTGCAGGCATATCTGAACTGCTTCTTACTGAAGTTGGTGCGCCTTGTTTGCTGTGGCTTAGACTGGATTCAGGCCTGCTGGATCTAGCTTTGTTTGTGTAACTTGAGCACTAATCCAGGCATTCTCTGAAGTATTCAATTGTATTTATTACTGCTTGGTAGTAACTTGATTAAAGTGTAGCTATCATTCTAAGTCTTTTGGATTAAGCACTTGGGCTTCAGACCAGTTGTTATACATTAGGAAGGTTTGTGGCATGCACTGTGGTGGCAGGACAGGTAGCTTTCATCCTTCTAAGTTGGGAACTGCTGATTGAGAGCCCAGTGTCTGTTATTCTTAAAGTGTATTAGTTCTGGTTTAAGCACTTGGGCTTCAGGCCAGTTATTTTACATTAAGAAGGTTTGTGGTCTGCACTCTTGTGGGAGAAGAGGCTGGACTCTGCCCTTCTGAGCTGGGAATTTCTGGTTAAAGGTTTAAAGTGCCTGAATATTTGAACTGTATCTTACTGAAATTGGTACACCTTGTTTGTTGTAGCATAGACTAGATCCAGGCCTGCTGAATCTAGCTTTGTTTATATGCTTGTTGTTTGTTTGCTTGTTATTTCCTGAACGCTAATTCCACCTAATACGCTTCTCAGCGCTTCTGTGGATCACTAGTGATATCTGCATTGCTTACTGTACTTATTTCCTTGTTTCACTTGAAAGAAAGTTACTGTTTGTCATTTTTGCATTTAAGTTACCTGTAACACATTGCACTTAAGTTACCTGGCACTTGCTCACTAAAGCAATTATATAAGTCAGCACTAAAAATTAAAAGCACTACACCCTCACTCCCCACTGGCCCTGGTTTTCAATTATTAAGGAATTCCCAATATTATTCTAGCATGTCCAAAGGTGAGTTGTCAATCTTCTCTCTGGTCCAGCTGGTGAATCTGGGAACCTTGAGGCAATGTTACAACTGCCTCATGTACACAGACAACCCTCTCCTCCTCCCAACAAATTCCAACACATGTGAGAGATGCAACCATATAGCCAAACTGGAGGCTAAGCTCTCTCAACTCAGTACTGGCATAACCAATCAGGAGGAGAAGGAAACCACACTCACTACAATTCCAGTCTCACATAGACCTACCACGACAGCAAACCAAACACATAATCACACAAAAACATACTCGGAGGCTCTAAATAAAGATCTGCCGAAGCAGTAGAGACCTCCAAAGCAGACACCCAAGCAACCGCTACCCCAAAACAAAACACGTGCAACACATATCTCACAAAGCCAGTGTGCCGAACAGTCACAGCCCTTAAGACTAAAGAACACACCTGATACACTTGTAATAGGTGACTCTCATCAGGCACACTGACGTCCCGCTCACCAGGCTGAACAAGGAGAGGGTCATGGTGAGCAGCCTGTCGGGCGCTAGGATCCGCCACATAACACAAGCACTCAGGTCACTCCAAGGCAAGTACAAATATGACTCAGTCATTGTCCATGCTGGTGTGAATGACCTGAGACGTACCTCCATGGACTACATGAAAAGAGACATAAAGGAGCTCTCTGAGCATGTAGCCCAGGCCGGTATGACCCTGACCTTGAGTAGCATCTTACCCTCACCAAGAATGATGCCACAATATGAAGACAAGATGATCAATTTCAACAACTGGCTTAAGAACTGGTGTCATTCAAAGGGGATCCAATGCCTGTCAGCTTGGGATGATATGCTCAACAAGCCATGATGCTTCACTAGGGACGGCTTGCACCTGTCATCCCCTGGGCTTTTGGATATTGGCAAAGGCTCTTGCTACCCCCATAGTGCCTTTTTTAGGCAAGGCTCAAAAGACAAACCCACCTCCATAAGTATCACAAGGGATAAGAAACTAAGAGTAATGCTACTCAACGCCAGAAGTCTAAACCTCAAGATGCACGCACTCAAAACTCTCCTTAGCATGGAGAACATCGATATCTGTGCAGTAACAGAAACCTGGTTCAGGGCTCCCGAGAGCACCCCAGCACTACCAGGTTATACCTCATACCATGCTTTTCAGCCCCAAAACTTGGACCGAACCACAAAAGGAGGGGGAGTATCGATATTCATCAAAGATACCCACACCTCCAGGTTGGTGGCAAAGCACAGCATCAGAGACTATCCATGTGCAACTAACAGTGGGTAAAACTGCCTCCCAGTTTATAGCCTGCTACAGACCACCCTCCCAAACCCAGGAACCCCACTCGGCCTTCCTGAGAACACTGGAAAATATGAAGGTCTCTCCAAACACCATTATATTGGGTGACTTCAACTACCCAAACATAGACTGGGAGCATTACTCTAGCTCCAACACCCTAGCCCAAAGGTTCCTAGAATTTATAAACTCAAATGCTATGGAACAACTTGTTACCACTCCCACAAGAGGGGAAAACATACTGGACCTGATCATCACCAACATGGGGACTCTATGCTCCAGACCAGAAGTGTATCCCTCACTGGTAAGATCAGACCATAAACTAATCTCACTGGATATTCACATCCCGATCCCACCCCCTGCCCAGAAAACCACAGTGAAAAACTTCTCTAAAGCAAATTTCACACTCCTCAAAACTGAGGTGGAATCCTTCAAAGCCCCCGGGCCTGTGGAAAATACGGCCCAGACCGCAGAATCCTTTATAAACGCATTCTATGAACACCTTCAGGAATGCATGGATCATGCAATCCCAAATAAAACCAAGACCCAATCCTCCAAGGGCAGACGTCCTGTCTGGTGGACCCCAGCCATAAACAAACTATACAATAGAAGGAGGAAGCTACTAAATGATAGAGCAAAATCCCAAAAAGGGAAGGCATCACTGATCAGTATTAGCAAAAACCTACGGGCACAGATAAAATTGTCTAAGGCCAGCTTCGAGAGAAAAATTGCACAGGACACTACGGATAATCACAAGGCTTTCTTTAGTTATGTTAGGAACCTGGGTGGTAATTCCCAGATATGCTCAGAATTAGTCCAAAATGACAAAAAATACACCAAACCCACAGACATTGCCAACATCCTAGCTGACAGGTTCAGCGCAAACCCCCCCCCCACCAAAAGGGCAAATATCTATCCCAGCAGAGTGCTGCCCCCCTGACATCTCAGATGCTCAGGTAAGAGCCGCCTCCAAAGCAAAAACACAGCATCAGTGGGACCAGACGGTGTCCCGGGCTGCGTCCTACATGAACTCCAAGAAGAGCTAAACCCAAATATAAAACTACTGTTCAATCTCAGCCTTACTACAGGATATGTGCCCAAAGAGTGGCGTACAGCAACAGTGGTCCCTCTCCATAAAGGTGGTGCCTCAACGGATCCTGGAAACTATCGCCCATAAGCCTGACTAGCTTGGTCTGCAAAGCTATGGAAAGGATCATCATGGACCTCATAAATAAAGATATTGGGGACCTACAAACACTGGATCCTACCCAGTTCAGCTTTGTTAAGGGCAGATCCTGCCTCTTAAACCTGGTTGATTTCTTTGAAACAGTCACCAAGGCCATTGACGAGGGGAAGGTGGTCCACACAGCCTACCTGGACCTCGCAAAAGCCTTCAATACAATACCCCACTCGGGCATTATAGATCAGCTCACCAGCTTAAATATAAACCCCTATGTCACTAGATGGATTGCAAATTGGCTCAAGGACAGAACCCACATGGTTAGAATTGCTGGAGCCATGTCAGACTCCAAACCAGTTACAAGTGGTGTCCCACAAGGCTCAGTCCTGGGACCTCTCTTGTTTGGTATATAATTCTCGGAGGTACAGGCCAACACGGGACTGTGGCTGACAAAGTTCGCAGATGACTGCAAACTGGGCGCCATAATCGACTCTCCAGCCGACACAAGCATCCTCCAAAAGGGCCTCATAGAAACAGACAACTGGTGCCAGAGCCATGGCCTCAAGCTAAATGCCAAAAAGTGTATAGTCATCCCCTTTGGCAAAAACAAAGTGCCCACAAATTACCACATAGGTGGTAATCCATTAAGTACAGAAGAAGTAATTAGGGACCTGGGGACCCAAGTTGATAGCAATCTCTCATTTGACAACCACGTGGCCAAAGTGGTTAGAAAAACATTTTATATAGCCCACCTAATCATGAAGGGATTCACATCTAGATCAGGGGAGGTCATCGTGCCTCTTTACTCATCCCTCATCAGGCCCATAATTGAGTACAATGCCCCTTTTGGGATGTACCTTACCAGACACCTGCAGCAACTGGAAAGACCCCAAAAGTACCTCACCAAGAGGATCAAAGGGCTCAAACAGATGCCATATGCTGCCCGGTTAAAGAAACTCCAGCTCTACTCAGTGGCATACCGCCTGTTCAGAGGTGATCTGTGCCTGATGTATAAAGCCATGTCCAACCCGGAATTAATGGACATGCTGCATCTCAAAAAATCCAAATCTCATCGAGCTACGCGCTTGAGAGACTTGAACCTCAGCACTGAAATAAATAGGACATGCTGGAGGGACAGATTCATAACCCAGAGGCTCCCTTCATTCTGGAATAAAATCCCATTCCAGGTTAGGCAGAGTCCCTCATTGACTCTCTTCAATAGGAATCTTGATGAGTGGATGGGAGATCGTAGGTTTACCCCGGGTATCACTTCTGTGTCACTGTTAGACAGAGGCACAGTATACTAACCTCGGAAAAGGGCATAGCAAAATAAATTTAAAATGGGTGGAGAAAGCCAAACACATTCTGGCTAGGCTTAGAAATGCCCTAGGGCAGATAGCCTAGTATGAACCTATGAACCTATGTGCTGGTGTTACAGGACAGTCTGCAACGTACCCTTAATCAGGGAATTGAGACTAGAAACAGAAATGGATGTAGCCATGTACTGATAGCATGCAAAACACACACACACACACACACACACACACACACACACACACACACACACACACTGCCAGTGTAATATCTGACACAGGACCTGTGTGGTGTACGGACAACACATGACAGGCATGCCTCTGTTCAGCAAGAGGATAGGCCCACAGTAGTGAGCTATGCAGACAGACTGCATTCTAAGGTAAACTAGTATGCACACACACACACCCTGTAACACCAGTACTATACAAAGCATATCATATCTCTACTCACAGTCTGTCTGTAGTTCCTGATCCTCCTATAAATATGTGGCTGCCCTGAGTGTGCAGGTTCTCCTGTAAGTGACATTGCTACCTGCTGTCTGCAACACTGATGCCCACACGCAGGAAGGATGTCCATCACACAAGAAATGTAAAGGGACCACACCCACTTGATGTAGGGATTCATAGTGGGTGGTTGCCATGGCGGTGGTAATTGGAAGTACACATGTGTAATCATATACATATATCTATCTGGATAAGTATATGTACATATATTTCCACCATATGTCCTGGGCATGGAATGTAGCCCTATCCCAGCCCCTATAGTCCTAAAGTCATAGTGCAAGGGGATGTCAGGTATGTATATCAGGTATATTACTAGACTATTGCTACTGTCATTGGGATTGTCTTCACAGACATGGTGTGCGTGGAAGGTCACATCTGCTTATGACATGTGTGCCATTGGCTACTGACAGATATCCTAAGGAAATCATTGTAAAGCATTGCCGCTAGCATGTAATGCTCCTGTGGAGTGCAGCAGAGATATTGGTCAATATATGTGGAACTTCTGACACACAATGTACAATCCAGAGGTATACACATAATCCCTTAGTGCACAACATGTGTACCAGGCCTGACAATATGGATGTAGACAGCCATGCAGACGGGTATAACAGATAACGACTGGTATACATATGCCACTGTAGGTTTTGGATTCACACACTCCTGTCTGGCCTGACACATAATGACTGCTGGTACAGGGGTGCCATGGACACAGACTACCCACTAGATATTGACATACATCTGTACAGCATCCCACTGCTCTGTCTGACATACATGACATTTAAGGGAGGCCTGGCAGTGGTACATCTGGCAAGTATCTGCACATGACATCTCACTGGGTAAGTACACTAAGCTGCTAGGCATGTAACAATGCACTGTGCAGGCTACAGGCAGACTGGCACAACACTGGCCTACATCTCGAATGGGAGAATGCACATGTACCTGCATATATAGCAGGCTCAACAGCCATGTCACAGCACAGGGTAAGGTACACCTGTGTGAAAGTGCATAACCACAATCAATGTGCACACAGTCACATATGGTAAGCTAGCACAATATTACAGTATATGGGCTATCTGTTCTACACCATCCTCATATGTGCCACTCACAGAATGACCCTACATATACTGGGCTGCTACACAGTTTGGTCTGATGGCTGTCTGTGGTATGGGACATGTGTGTGTATGGCCCTACAAACATGTATGACAAAATGGTACCATACAGTGGGACAGCATGTAACATCAGATAGAAGGGGAGCTAGAACAACGACATCCACCACAGTCTGTACACAGGCTAAAGTACATATTAACAATACGCACACTGCCGACATTCACTATCATTACACAGACCTCAGTACTGTACAAACATCCACAGAATGTCCAGGTTATATCATGAAATATAACCCCTACTGTACATGACATGTGTAGCAATCTGACATATCACTGGCTTGTTATCAGATAAGATGACACTATTTACGGTGTACAGCACATATGCACCACTTCATGCACGGCATATGTACAAAGGTTGACAGAGGTGTGGCTGACAGCACATACACAGGGCTAGTATAGACATGTTGCTGCGATAACCTCATAAATTTACCATTGTAACAGGGTTTGTTGCAACATATGTCCTATGAGGGATATGAAGTCAGTAACTGTCACGGCCTTCACCATCTACAGACTGAAATCCTCACACTACCTTCTGCATTCCACAGATAGATGGACTGTGGCTAACACATGAAACCAAAGCACAACACTGCCCAGTCTGCAGATG
Source organism: Protopterus annectens (assembly GCF_019279795.1). Taxonomy (NCBI): domain Eukaryota; kingdom Metazoa; phylum Chordata; order Ceratodontiformes; family Protopteridae; genus Protopterus; species Protopterus annectens. The sequence goes on from NC_056733.1 coordinate 598,871,575, forward strand.
ACCCTGCAGATGGGGATTCCTCATATACATGGAACTGACATGGCAGGTATTGCAACATGTATGACAGGCATATCCAGACAAACACTGTTAAACCAACATTACTCCAAATGCAGTATAGCAGCACTTACAGTCTGTAGTCAGGTCAGGCAGATCCCCCTCCTGTTTGTTGCCCTCTTTCCACAGTGTATGTTGTTAGAGGTAAATCCCCAATCCATCTGAGATGCTGTATGCCAAACAACAGATCTAGTTCCTGCTCACAGTGACAGAAAAGGGCCAACACCACCATGATGTTCCCAGGTATTGGAGTGTGTTTCCATGCAATTGGCTATGGGAATGTTACCACAGCTGTTCCACATGCAATCAACTAGGGGAGGGCTGCAATTTGTGCAGAGGCCATCAGCTGATCATGAGCATCACTTAAAATATACATGCTGCTGCCTAAGCAAAGCAGGTGTGGGTCTCCACATCCACCAGAAAGGGAGTGGGGGAGGCAGACAGAGGCAAATACATGTCAGGGAGGGGTGGAAGAGCAAAACTGAAGCATGTTTGTGTCACACACCTACCAGCACACGGTATCAACCCCCCGACAACTATGTAGTGTTATCACAGTTCAATGCAGTTATTGGATGTGCCACATGGGTTACCTGCTGTGGAGCACTCAGGACATATATGTGATGGTGACAGGGATACAGTAGATATGCAGTAGGTGATGTTCACATGCATGTCTGCATGAACAGGTGCTAGCGTCAACACAGGCACACTCACACAGGGACGCACACACACTGACACAATTGGCAGGGCCAGGAGTGCAACTCATCAATAGTGGGATTGCCACAACACATCAATGTGCAGGTATCACATGCACCACATGGGTCATATGGAGGTCGTATGAGCAAAGATTATGAAGAAGTGTCAGACATCAGACAGCATGCTTCACTGTGCCCTGGGGGGGGGTTATAGTGAGTGTGGATGTGGACATATGCACCATACAACACACACACGTACACACAAGGTGCCAGTTCTGACATGCATGGGTGCATGTCTGCATGGGTGCGTGGTGGTGCCAGCAGGCTATACAAGGGTAGGCGATGGGTATACCTTGGTATCGGGCCACATGACAATGGTCTGCATTGTGGCTCAGGCCTGTAGTTTTTGCATTTGCCCACACAGGTGGGTATTCCATCGCCCATCCAGCCACCTGGGGGACTATTGTGTGTGACCAATGTTGTGCATCTCTTGCCATGGATGTGTTCCTTAGTCCATGACATAGATGGTGTCTAGGATGTGCACACCTCACACATGCATGTACAGTGACATGTGGAACTGTACCTGGGGTGTGTTGCCCATGTTGTGAACACAGATTATCATCAGATGTGCCAGTCTTGCCCACCCATGGCAGGAGCTGGTAATGGGCAGCAGGTTTACTCTGCATCTACATTGATAGCATGCTAACAGCATTCCTTGATGTCAGTGTTATCTGTCCATACAGGGCATGTTGTCAGACATGGTATGTCCATTGTGAGTCACATGTGAAGGCACAGTGGGGTTGCTAACTGTGATTGGCTGGCCTTGATGTCACATGTATGGGTATGGCTTTGCACCCCAGCCTCTCAGCTAATTTACATCTTTTATCCCTGTATGGTTGACATTGTGATATATAGTAGGGCCACCATAAATAAAATAAGCAAAACCCCTTCCACATTGCCCACAGGTGTCACACACTCATAACCACCTCTACACAGGATACGAGTTACAAGCACACACACACCTGTCATGTCTGGGAGTAGAACCCCTACCTAACTAGTTTACTACATTACAGCACTACCCAGTTATAGTACGCACCATTACTGAAACTGTAGTTGTACTGACTTGAAACTGTAGTTGTACTGACTTGAAACTGTAGTTTTATTGGCCAAAAGGGGTCCTTTCCAAAACTCCTTCATCTTCCTCTCTTAAAACCTAGTTGCCTCGTGGTTTTGGCATCTTTTCAGGCTTGTTGGTTGTTGGTGAAGCACCCACCAAGAGGAGAAAACGCTGAGAGAAGAAAGGAGCCACTTTTGAGATTTTAAGTATTTTTCCTCTGTTTATTTGATAAGTTTTTCTGCATAGCTGCCTAGTTTGAGCATTTTCTGGCTTGTTAAACTTAATTTCTGCATTAGTAGCTGTATTTAGAGCACAACCAAAAGCTGTTTACTGATTTTCCTGTTTGCACTTAATTTTAAAATTGTTTTTTTCTCAAAACTTGCATATTTTCTGTCTTTGACCTAGCACTCTTGTGTGGGGTCATTTATTGCACTGTTATAACTTGATATTACTTGTGAACCTCTGCTATCTCTGAAAAAAAAAAAAAAAAATCTTGCTTTTTTCCCTCTTTTCTGAAGATTTAAAAAAGTTCAAGTTACAGGCTTGCTGTTCTTGAACTGTTTTGTAAGTTTCTGTGAGGCCATTTTTGCTTGGGCTAGAGGAAAGTCTCTCTGTTGATCAGTGGCAGTGTAAAACATTGAGCTGCTTCCCTGCCCCCCCGTGGGAGTGGTTACTGACTTGAAACTGTAGTTTTATTGGCCAAAAGGGGTCAATTCCTGGCTCTTTCCAGCCCCTGCTATCAAGCACGCTTTAGAGTGCTTTAGCACGATTTAGAGCGGGGTTGCCACTAGAGCAGCATCGGCAGCCGGTTTAACAAGGTTAAACTTTTTTTGGCTCCATAAAGTCTGTTCTTCATTTTTCCCTTAGAACTGCTCTACTAGTAATCTAAACAGTATATCCCTTAACTAAAAAGCGCAGCACTTGTTCCTAAAAGCTTTTACTTGGCTTAAAAGCATCTTCTTTTCAGGTTTAGCACTTCTGTATTATACAAAGTCCCTCACTAGCAACCCCCCCCAGGAGTACCCACTTCCTTACTAAGTCCTCTCTTATTCAGTTACACCCCTAACTTCTAAATTTCTCTAGCATGTCAAGGGCCAGATGCTGGCGTCCTCTCCTGTCCAGTTGGTGAATTTGGGAATATTGAGGCAATGTTACAATTGCCTCATGTACACTGACAACCCTCTCCTCCTCCCACATAAGACAAATACTTGCGAGAGATGCAGCTATTTAGCCAAACTGGAGGCTGAGCTCTCTCAACTGAGGACTGGCAAGACCAGACAGGAGGAGAAGGCAGCTACACACACCACAAAACCAGTCTCACATAAAGCTATCACAACAATGAATCAAACACATAAACACACAAAGTCATACTCGGAGGCTCGGAGCAAAAATTTACCTAAACAGCAGAGGCCTCCAAAGCAGACATCCAAGCAACTGCCACCTCATGACACACCACAGGCAACACATAAACCACAAAATCAGTGTGCAAAGCAGTCACAGCCCTTAAGGCCAAATACAACACCAAACATACTTGTCATAGGTGACTCCATAGTCAGACACACTGACGTCCCACTCACCAGGCTGAACAAGGAGAGGGTCACAGTAAGCTGCCTATCAGGCGCTAGAATCTGCCACATAACACAAGCACTCGGGTCACTCCACAGCAAGTACAAATATGACACAGTCATTGTCCATGCTGGTGTGAACGACCTGAGACGCACTCCCTGGACTACATGAAAAGAGACATAGAGGAGCTCTCTGATTATGTAGCCCAGGCAGGTATGACCCTGACCCTGAGCAGTATCCTTCCTTCACCAAGAATGATGCCACAACATAGAGACAAGATGATCAGCTTTAACAATTGGCTTAATTTCTGGTGTCATTCAAAGGGGATCCAGTGTCTATCTGCCTGGGATGACATGCTTGACAAGCCATGCTGCTTCGCAAGGGACGGCTTGCACCTGCCACCCCTGGGATTCCGGATATTGGCTAAGGCTCTTGCCACCCCCATAGTGCCTTTTTTAGGCAAGGCTCAAATTCTAAACCTACCACCCTAGAAAACAAAAATGGGAAGAAACTAAGGGTAATGCTGCTCAATGCCAGAAGTCTAAATCTCAAAATGCACGCACTCGAGGCCCTTCTCAGTATGGAGAACATCGATGTCTGTGCTGTGACTGAAACCTGGTTCAAGGCTCCTGAGAGCTCCCCGGCACTATCAGGTTTTACCTCATATCATGCATTCCGGCCCCAAAACCCAGACCACACCACAAAAGAAGGGGGTGTATCCATATTCATCAAGGATACCCACACCTCCAGGTTGGTGGCAACGCACGAAGCATCGGAAACCATCCAGGTGCAATTAACCATAGGCAAAACTGCTCTACAATTTGTAGCATGCTACAGGCCACCCTCCCAAACTCAGGAACCCCACACAGCCTTCCTAAAGACACTGGAGGGTATAAATGTATCTCCAAACACCATTATATTGGGTGACTTCAACTACCCGAATATAGACTGGGAACATTACTCAAGCCCCGACTTTCTAGCCCAAAGGTTCCTGGAGTTCATACATTCAAATGCCATGGAACAACTAGTCACCGTTCTCACAAGAGGAGAAAATATACTAGATCTCATCATCACAAACATGGGGACAAAATGCTGCACACCGGAAGTATATCCCTCATTGGTGAGATCAGATCACAAACTTATCTCACTGGAAATCCACATCCCGCCCCCACCCCAAACAAAAAAGACCACAGTGAAGAACTTCTCTAAAGCAAACTTCACACTACTCAAGACTGGTGTGGTATCCTTCAAGGCCCCCGAGCCAATGGAAACCACAATCCAAGCTGCGGAAGCCCTTACAAATGCCTTCTACGAACACCTCCAGGACTGCATGGATCAGGCAATCCCTAATAAAACCAAGACTCTTTCTACCAGGGGCAAGCGTCCAGTCTGGTGGACCCTGGCCATAAACAAACTTTACAATAACAGGAGAAAGCTGTTACATGATAGAGCAAAATCCATAAAAGAGAAGACACCCTTGATCATTATTAGTAAAAAAATATGAGCACTCATAAAATCATCCAAGGCCAACTTTGAGAGAAAAACTGCAATAGATTCAAAAGACAATCATAAGGCCTTCTTCAGCTATGTTAGAAATCTGGGTGGGAACTCCCAGATATGCGCAGAATTAGTCCAAAATGATACAAAAATCACTGAACCCACAGACATTGCCAACATACTGTCAGACAGGTTCAGTGCAAACTTCACCCCCCTCTCCCCCCAAAAGGAGAGATAACTATCCCAGCGGAGTGTAGCCTCCCAGACATCTCAAATGCACAGGTGAAAGCTGCTCTCTCTAAAACACAGCATCAATGGGACCGGATGGTGTCCCCGGCTGTGTGCTACATGAACTCAACGAGGAACTAAACCCGCATATAAGGCAGCTGTTTAATCTTAGCCTTACCACAGGATACGTGTCCAAGGAGTGGCGTACGGCAACTGTGGTCCCACTCCACAAAGGCGGTGCCTCTATGGACCCTGGTAATTACCGCCCCATAAGCTTAACAAGCCTGGTCTGCAAAGCTATGGAGAGGATCATAATGGAACTCATAAACAAAGACATAGGGGACTTGCAGACATTGGACCCGACCCAGTTTGGCTTTGTCAAGGGCAGATCATGCCTTTTAAACGTGGTTGACTTCTTCGAAACAGTCACCAAGGCCATTGATGAGGGAAAGGCAGTCCATACAGCATACCTTGACCTTGCAAAAGCTTTCGACACAATACCCCACTCTGGTATTATAGAGAAACTTACCAGCTTAAATGTAAACCCATATGTCACAATATGGGTTGCAAACTGGCTAAAGGACAGAACCCACAGGGTTAGAGTTGCTGGCGCCATGTCAGACTCCAAGCCGGTCACAAGTGGTGTCCCACAGGGCTCAGTCCTTGGTCCCCTGTTGTTCGGCATCTACTTCTCAGAAGTACAGGCAAACGTAGGAGGACTATGGCTGACAAAGTTTGCAGATGACTGCAAACTGGGCGCCATAGTGGAAAGTACATTGGACACAGATATCCTTCAGAGGGGTCTCACGGAAACTGAAAACTGGTGCCAGAGCCATGGCCTGAAGTTAAATGCCAAAAAATGTATAGTCATACCCTTCGGGAAAAACAAGGTAACCCCAAGCTACCATATAGGTGGCAATCCATTAAGCACAGAAGAGGTTATCAGGGACCTGGGGACCCAGGTTGACAGTGGCCTTTCTTTTGACACTCACATTGCTAAAGTGGTTAGAAAGACCTTCTACACTGCCCACCTGATCATGAAGGGATTCACATCCAGATCAAGTGAGGTCATTGTTCCCCTGTACTCTTCACTTATCAGACCAATGATCGAGTACAATGCCCCATTCGGGATGTATCTCACCCGACACCTGCTGCAGTTGGAGAGACCCCAAAAGTTCCTCACCAAAAGGATAAAGGGACTCCAAAACCTGTCATATGCTGCCAGACTGTAGAAACTCCAGCTCTATTCAGTCGCATACCGCCTGCTCAGAGGTGACCTGTGCCTGACATACAAGGCCATATCCAACCCAGAATTAATGGACATGATCCACCTCAAAAAATCCAAATCTACCAGATCCACTAGAGCAAGCGACTTAAACCTTAGCATGGATATAAATAGAACATGCTGGAGGGATAGATTTGTCACCCAGAGACTCCCTATGCTGTGGAATAAAATCCCGGTCCATGCGAGGTAGAGCACCTCGCTGGCTCTGTTCAAGAGAAATCTTGACCAGTGGATGGGAGATCATAGGTTTACCCAGGGAATCATCTCTGTGTCACTGCTGGACAGAGGCACAACAAACTAATGGGCACAGTATTTTTTAACATAAGGGGTGGCGTAAGCCACAAAACTTTGGGCTAGGCTTATAAATGCCTTAGGGCATATAGCCTAGTATAAACTTATGAACCTATGAAGTACATCTTACCCAAAGGTGTATTTCACAATGAATGACATCAGCAGGATTACCAAACTAGGGCATGTCAACTGTACTGTGAGTGACTAGCCTAAAATGCATTGCTCTCTACACAGACATTGAGACACACACAAAAACATCCACAACTGACATGTGTGGGTATAGATCCCCTGACCGAGGTCTATATCACACTACAGCATGGAGCTGTTATAGGACACACCACAGGGATTACTAGAGAAGCAAGTACAAATATGACTCTGTGATTGTCCATGTTGGCGTGAACGACCTGAGATGTACCTCCCTGGACTACATGAAAAGAGACATGGAAGAACTCTCTGATCTTGTAGCCCAGGCAGGTATGACCCTAGCCCTGAGTAGCATCCTGCCATCACCCAGAATGATACCGCCGTACAAGGACAAAATGATTTACTTCAACAATTGGCTAAGCTTCTGGTGTCATTCTAAGGGGATCCAGTATCTGTCTGCCTGGGACGACATGGTCGACAGACCACGATGCTTTGCCAGAGATGGCCTGCATCTGTCACCCTGGGATTTCGGATACTGGTAAAGGCTCTTGATGCCCCTATAGTGCTTTTTTTAGGTAAGGTTCAAATGACAAATTCACCACCATAACAGGAACAGGCAAGCAAAAACTGAGGGTAATGCTACTCAATGCTAGAAGTCTAAATCTCAAAATGCACTCACTCGAGACACTCCTTAAAATGGAGAACATCGATGTCTGTGCAGTGACTGAGACCTGGTTCAAGTCTCCAGAGAGCACCCCTGCATTACCAGGCTATAACTCATACCACACTTTTCGGCCATCTAACCTGGACCGGAACACCAAAGGCGGAGGTGTGTCCATATTAATTAAGGATATCCACACCTCCAGGCTAGTTGCTCTGCATAATGCAGCCAAGGTTATCCAAGTGCACCTAACTCTAGGCAAAACCGCAATCCAAATTGTTGCTTGCTACAGATCCAGCACCATGCCCCAGGATTCCCACTCCTCTTTTCTTGATATACTGGAAAATATTACGGATCAACCAAACACCCCAATATTGGGCGAGTTCAACTACCCCACCATTAACTGGGAAAACTACTCATGTACCAACACCTTCACTCAGAGCTTTCTAGAATTCATAAATTCCAATGCCCTGGATCAACTTATCCACACCCCCACCAGGGGCAAAAATATTCAAGACCTAGTCATTACCAACATGAGTGGCTGGTGTTCCACACCTGAAGTCAACTCCTCTTTGGTCAGATCTGACCATAGGCTAATCACCCTAGTTATCCACATCCGGCCTCCACCCCCCCATTAAGGAAACCACGGTAAAAAAATTCTCCAAAGCCAACTTCATGCTTCTTAAGACAGAAGTGGTGAACTTCATGGCACCCATGCAGATGGACAATACAGTTATGACTGCTGAATCCTACACAAATGCACTCTATAAGTACTTACATGAGTGCATGGATCATGCTCTCCGAAACAGAACCAAGATGCTATCCTCCAAAAAAAGGAAGCCAATCTGGTGGTCCTCTGCCATAAACAAACTCTACAACAGAAGGAAGAAAGTGTTGCAAAAGAGAGTAAAATCCCATGAGTGGAGGAGCTCCCTGGTCAGCCTCAGCAAGAAGCTGAGATCCCTTATAAGATCCTCCAAAGCTAGCTATGAAAACAAGATTGTCACTGATTCTAAGGACAACCACAAAGCATTCTATAGCTATGTCAAGAATCTCAATGGCCACACCGAGATCTACTCTGAGTTACAGCACAATGGCACAAAAATTACAGAACCAACTGATATTGCCGACATCCTGGCAGATAGGTTCAGTGCTAACTTTACCCTCCCTCACCCCCTAAAGGGCCCGTAGCTATACAGGAAGAATGCAGAGTCCCTGTAATCAAAACGTCACAGGTAAAAGCTGCACTCTCTAAAGCCAAAAACACAGCATCCATGGGACCAGACAACATCCCAGGCTGCGTTTTACATGAACTTCAGAACGAACTGGCTCCCCACCTAAGCACCATGTTCAATCATAGCCTCACATCAGGCTTTGTGCCCACTGAATGGCGCACAGCAACAGTTATCCCACTCCACAAAGGGGGAGCCACCACTGATCCTGGGAACTATTGCCCTATTAACCTGACGAGCCTGGTCTGCAAGGCCATGGAACTTATCATGGAATTCATAAACAAAGACATTGGCAACCTCCAAACTCTGGACCCCAACCAGTTCGGGTTTGTGAAAGGCAGATCTTGCCTCCTGAACCTGGTCAACTTCTTTGAGGCAGTCACCAAAGCCGTAGATGAGTGTAAGGTGGTTCACACAGCCTATCTTGACCTCGCCAAGGCTTTCAACACCATCCCCCATTCAGGAATTATAGCTAAACTCACTAAACAAGGTATAAATCCCTATGTCACAAGATGGGTTGCCAAGTGGCTCACTCACAGAACCCACACTGTAAAAGTTGCACACTCCAAATCTGACTTCAAACCAGTGACAAGTGGAGTACCACAGGGTTCAGTCCTGGGACCTCTCCTGTTTGGTATCTACTTCTCTGAAGAACAGGCTAACACAGAAGGCCTCTGGCTAATGAAGTTCACAGATGACTGCAAACTAGGAGCTATAGTCGAGTCCCCAAATTATGTGGACATCCTAGAGAAGGGCCTCACTGAGACAGATACCTGGTGTCAAAGCCATGGCCTCAAGCTCAATGCCAAAAAGTGCATTGTTATCCCCTTTGGTTAAAAACTCTGTACCCATGAACTACCACATAGGCGGCAGTCTTCTTAACACCAAATGTGTGATAAGAGACCTTGGGACCCAGGTGGACAGTAATCTCTCCTTTGATAATCACATTGCCACAGTAGCCAGAAAATCCTTCTAAATGGCACACCTAATTACAAAAGGGTTCTCATCCAGGAAAAAAAAAGAGTCATTGTTCCCCTCTACTCGACACTCATTAGACCCATTATAGAGTACAACGCCCCTTTTTGAATGTACCTTACAAGACATCGTCAGCAGCTGGAAAGGCCACAGAAATACCTCACAAAGAGAATTACTGGCCTCAAACAGATGCCCTACACTGATCGTCTCAAAAAACTCCAGCTTTACTTTGTAGCATATCGCCTACTCTGAGGTGATCTCTGCCTAACATATAAAGCTATGTCAAACCCAGAACTGTTGGACATGCTCCACCTAAAGAAATCCCAATCCCTCCAAGCTACATGCTCTAGGGACCTAAACCTTGTCACCACAATAAACAGGATTTGCTGGAGGGATAGATTCCTGTCCCAGAGACTTCCCATACTCTGGAACAAGCTACCCATCTATGTCAAGCAAAGTTCCTCATTAACACTCTTTAAGAAAAATCTTGATGAGTGGATGGTAAATAGGAAATACACCCCAGGGATCAATTCTGTGGCTCTGCTCGACAGGGGCACAGGAAATTAACTTTCTTGGGTTGGCATAAGCCAGGGAACCTTGTTGGCTAGGCTTACTTAGGCCCTTGGGCCGATAGGCTAGTACCTACCTATGAACCCTTCCCCAAAGGTATATTTCACAATGACTGACATCAGCAGGATTGCCAAAGTAGGGCATTTGTAATGTACTGTGAGTGAGTAGCCTATAATGCATTGCTCCATACACGGACATTGAAACAGACACAAAACATCCAGAACTGCCATGGATGGAGATGGAAACCTACCACCGTTCTAAATCACATTGCAGCAGTACACAGTTACAGGACACACTACAGAGATTACTGAGCTACAACCTTCCCAGAGGTGTATTTCTAGGTGGGTGACATCAGCAGCCTTGCCAACGCTGAGTAGATGAATTCTGAGGAGTGTGAGTACCCTAAAAAGCATTGTTTGCTACTCAGTCAGACACACACATTCACAGTTGGCAAATCTGGGGTTAAAACACTTATTTAGTTCATCACACTACAGCAGTATGCAGTAACAGGAAACGCTATGGAGGTTACTGGGTTATGACTTTCCCAGAGGTGTATTTCTAGGTGAGTGACATCAGCCTTGTCAAAGTTGAGTATGTGATGTGTACGGAGTGTGAGTAGCCTAAAAAGCATTGCTCTCTACTCAGTCAGACACACACACACACACACACACACACACACACACACACACACACACACACACACACACACACACACACACACACACACCTGCCAAATCCGGGGTTAGAGCACTTACCTAACTACTTTATTACACTACAGCAGTATGCAGTTACAGGATGTGCTACGGACATTACTGGGCTACAATCTTCCCAGAGGTGCATTTCTAGGTGAGTGACATCAGCAGCCTTGCCAAGGTTGACTATATGATTTGTATGGAGTGTGAATAGCCTAAAAGGCATTGCTCTCTACTCAGTCAGGCAAACACACACACACATTCACAGTTGGCAAGTCTGGGGTTAGACCACCTACCTATCTACATCATCACACTACAACAGTATGCAGTTACAGGATGTGCTACGGAGATTACTGGGCTATAATCTTTGTAGAGGTGCATTTCTAGGTGAGTGACATCAGCAGCCTTGCCAAGGTTGACTATATGATTTGTATGGAGTGTGAATAGCCTAAAAGGCATTGCTCTCTACTCAGTCAGACACACACACACAGTTGCCAGGTCTGGGTTTAGAACACCTACCTAACTACTTTATCATACTACAACAGTACACAGTTACAGGATGCGCTACAGAGGTTACTGGACTAGGACTTTCCCAGAGGTGTACTTCTAGGTGAGTGACATCAGCAGCCTTGCCAAAGTTGAGTATATGTATTGTATGGAGTGTGAGTAGCCTAAAAAGCATTTCTCTCTACACAGTCAGAGACAGACAGACATGCACACAAACACACACTCACACAATTGCCAAGTCTGGGGTTAGAACTACTACCTAACTAGTTTATCACTACAGCAGTACGCAGTTATGGGATGTGCCATGCATATTACTGAGCTATAGCTCTCCCAAAGGTGTATTTCACATTGGATGACCTCAGCAGGCTTGTCATAATACTGCTATGGGGAGGGCAGTGTGTGCATGGGCCATAACCCATTTATGTAGGGGTTGACATGCCACATGCAGGCACACGTGGGGTCATATGTCACAGGTACGTGTATACAACTACTAGATGACTACTTCCTTGTACAGTCATGTTGCACAGCTGGCACGTGCACCACATAGTCTGTCATGGTGACAGATACTGGTGGCTAGTATCTGCAGTGACTGACATCTGTACCTCATGTGTTTGGGGCCCTTTGGCTGTGTGCTGGGTGGGACAGGCCTGGATGACTCCTTGTCACTGTCACCCTCTTCCACACATCTATGTACGTCTACCTTTGGCTTATTATAGTGTCCTTACATATATGTCTGTATTCCTATCCACTGTGTGTGCAAAGCAGGAGTGGTGCATACTGACATGTATCTTCACTAAGAACTGCAACTGACAGATATGTCTGGTCCACTGGTGTTTGCAGACATGGCCTTCATGTGTTTAAGTGTGTGAGCATGCCCAGTACGACCTTTCAGTATGTTTTTGACTGACATTGCTTCATTCCTCTAAGTGTGTGAGCATGTCCAGTATGGCCATCTGTATTGCATGTGTGGATCAAGTCCAGGTAGTTTGTACTGTGATGATGACCTTTGTGTTGTACACCAACAGGTAGCATGCTGTGTCTGCAGGGTATCCATTGGTCATTTGGCATTGACTGTTGCTACATCTCTGCATAGCGGGGGGGGACCTGACTGTTTCTACTGCTCTACATAGGAGTGGGGGGTGCACATGGCACTCTGACTGTTACCATAAGTGTACGTTGGATGGGGGTCACACCTGACACTTGTACACATTTGCTAGGACTGTACTGGTATGTCAGGTACTCCATTTCAGTCTGTAGTCTTACCTATCCTGCTGGCTAGAGGCATACCAGTGTACTACAGATCTTAGCTTTAATTACCTACATATTATTTATTTATTTTTTATTTATTTATTTGCAGTTGTTTAACCAGGATAGTCCATTGGGCCAAAAGAACCCGTTTTCAATGGAGTCCTGGGGAGAAAAGCTCCACATAAAGATTATACAGAGATTATGTTCCACATACAGATTATACAAATATTATGTTCCACACATAGTTTACATGAGGATTATAAAGAAAAACATTCTATAATTTCTGGTTAAACGTTAAAAGTAGTATATATGTTTTTTTTTTTTTTTTTAACTAAAAATTACTAGGTACAAATAAGGAGTTGTATGCTAGAAGCAAGCAAGAATTTGCTAGCTGGGAATTGAGAAAAAGGAAGGAGGAAAAAGAGTTGGGAGTAGAGAGTAGGTTATGAGGGGTGTGAACAGGAGCATTCCCATGAGGATGTTAGATGGGAGTGTAGTGATTTTTTAAAGTATGGGAGGCTAGCAATTGTACAAATTGAGGGGGGGAGGGAGTTCCATAGGCGTGCTAGTGAAAAGGACAGGAGGTTGTGTCCTGGAGGGTGTAGGGGTCTATAAACTTCTATGAGGTTTTGATTGTAAGATCTTAGAAGTCTTTGAGTTTGATGCATTTTAAAGGTAGTAGAGAGAGAGGGACAGAGGGATGGCTGGAATATGAGTTTATGTGCATAGGTGAGCTGAGTGTAGGAGAGGTAGTTGGGGAGCTCTAGCCAGTTGAGTTTGTGGAGAGGTTCACAGTGATGGGTAGATGATTTGTTACTGGTGGCGAATCTAGCTATTTTATTGTAACAAGAGGACAGTTTGGTTTTCAGAGAAGATTGTAGGTTAGTTAGAAGAGGGGCACCATAGAGAAGGGAGGGAAAGAGAAATGTGGTAGAGAGAGTAATTTTGGTAGTTGAGGTGAGGAACCGATTGTGACGGTAGAGCATGCCTAGTTTTTGGTGGGTTTTTTTTATATTTAGTAGTAGACGGGAGTTGAATTTGAGCTTGTCATCGATTTGGACCCCTAACAGTTTGGCTTCAGATACCAGCTCAAGAGATGTGTTATTTTGGCTGGTGATGGAGAATAAATTTCTATCAAGGTTATTAGTTTTGGAGGGGGTAAATATCATAAGTTTAGTTTTAGCAGCATTGAGTGCAAGATGGTTGTCTTTCATCCATTGTTCTGTGGTGGAGAAGGCATCTTGAGTGAGTTTTAAAAGAGTTGGGATGGATGAGGCAGGACAGATGATTGTGGAGTCATCTGCGTATTGAATAATGTTTGCAAGGGGGATAGAGCAGAAAAAGTCATTAATGAAAATGTTGAAGAGGAGGGGGCCCAAAATAGAACCTTGTGGGACATCTGTGGGGGTGTTGAGGAAGGATGAGGTGGCTTTTTTCCATTTGACGGCTTGTTGCCTATTGGAGAGATAGCTAGAAAACCAACAGAGGGAAGAGGTAGAAAGGTTTAGGTTAGATAGTTTAGTAAGAAGTAGGTTATGAGAGATAGTGTCGAAGGCTTTAGAGAGATCGAGTAGGATGGTAGATACTGTGAGGCCGGAATCTCTAGCTTTATTCACAGTTTCAAAGAAGGATAGGAGGGCAGTCATAGTACTATGATGGGGTCTGAATCCATGCTGTGTAGGAGTTAGTAGATTGTTGTCTAGGAGATGGGGAAGAAGTTGAAGATGGATACATTTCTCTAGGACTTTTGAAATGGGCGAAAGGATGGCGAAGGGACGGAAGTTGGTAATATTAGTATTGGTTCCACCTTTATGCAGTGGAATGATGTAGGCTTTTTTCCATATTTGAGGAACAATACTTTCTTGGATCGAGCGGTTAATTAGGATACTGATAGGGAGGGCAATGGCTTCAGCAGCTATGCTGAGGAAGTATGAGGGAATGTTATCAGGGGCATTGGTGCATGGTTTTAGTTTCTGCAGGAGTCTTTTTATGGTGGATGTAGGAATAGGTTTGATGAAGAATGGTGGGGGTGGGGAATGAGTAGGAGAAGTTGGGGGAGGAGAAGCATGAGGAGGAGTGGGAGAAAGTGGAGATGGAGAAGCCTGAGGAGAAGTGGGAGAAGTTGGAGGGGGAGAAGCAAGAGGAGAAGTGGGAGATGTTGAAGGGGGAGAAGTCTGAGGGGAAGTGGAGGTAGGAGAATGATTGTTATTTAAAAAAGAGGAGGTAAGTTTAGAAATAAAGTCTATGAAGAAAGAATTGAATTGGGTAGCAAGATCAGAGTCATCTATATTTGGGCAAGGGATTGGGTTTTCTGTGTTCCCGGGTTTTAAGAGGGTAGTTATACCTCTCCAGAACTTTTGAGGGTTCGTTTTGAGGTTGCTTTGAAGTCGGGTGAAGTAGTTACGACGGTCTGCAGAGATAAGTTTTTTGACTGAATTACGAAGAGTTTTGTATTCATTGAAGGAAGATGTAGATTTGTTCTTTTGATATTGTGTCCAGGCTTTGTCTCTAAGTCGCATGGTGGTTAGGGTGTTTATAGTTAACCAGGGGGTGGATTGCCTTTTTATTCTTTTGGTTTTTAATGGAGCATGAGTATCTAGAAGGTTTAGGAAGGTAGTATTAAAGTAAGTGATTGCATTTTCAAGGGGTAGAGTTTTTAAGGGGTACCAGTTAAGTGATTTTAGGGTGTCAGAGAAAGCTTCTGGATTAAAGTTTCTATGACATCGGGTAATAATATAATTATGAGTGACTTGTAAGGGACAAGGAAGACGTCTAGCGAAGATAGGAAGGTGGTCGCTGAGGGAGTCAGGTATGGTAGCACTATCTGGGTAGTAGCGAGGGTGGAAGACAAGAATCCAGTCTAGGATGTTGCCACTGGTAAAGTCTTTGCATGGTCTAGTTGAGGAGTTGATGAGTTGAGAGTAGTTGTATAGGTTGATGTTAAGAGGGTGAGAGGGGGATTGAATGGAGGACCAGTTAATATTGGTATCTCCCATGATTATAGTTTCATTATTGATGTTAGCTGAAAGCCAGGAGAGGATTTCTTTGAGTATTGGAATATTGTCTCCTGGGGGAATGTAAAGAGAGGCAATGTATATATATTTGTGTTTGTTTAGCTGGAGATGAGCCAGTATTATTTCTGCATTGTGGAACTGGGGAATGGCTTTATCGTAGGGTGTTATGCATAGGGAGGATGAGTAGAGTAGAGCTACTCCACCACCCTTTTTATGGGTTCTGTCTGATCTGATGATAGAGTAGTTAGGTGGTACTATCTCTGAATCTTTTATATGTGGTTTTAGCCAGGTTTCAGAAATGGCTAGGATGTCTGGTTTGTTGTGAAATAGCCAGGCATGTAGATTTGGAATTTTGCTAGCTACGCTTTGTGCATTAAGAGATGCAAATAGGATCTAGATATTGAGGAGGGGTGGTTTGGGCCTGGGTTGGGGTGTATATCACCGGATAATAGTATGGAAGTTATGAGTTGCGTTAAGTAGTAGAGGTAATTGAATTGTTTTGGTTGAGAAGTGTGGGTTGATAGATTAGTGAAGGATATAGGGTGGTAAATGTGTGTAGAGGTTTTATGAGAAGGGATTGGCTTGTAATGAAACCATAGGATGTGGTTAGTGGGATAAAGTTCAGGAGAGATGGAGCTGGTATAATAGGTGTGTGATGTGTGGAGAGGGTAGGTTGTGTGTAGGAGTAGAGTGTGGTTGAAGAGATAAGGCTGGGTGAGATGGTAGATGAAGGTAAGGTTCAGAAGGAGTAGTAGTTGAATTGAAAGGGATGGGTATTTTATGGACATGTTGGGGTTATAATAAGAAATGTAGGAGATGAGTAAGGAGCTGGGGGAATGGTGATGTGGGTATGATATGAATGGAGGAGGGGATAGGAAGAAAAAGGGGTGGAGTTAGGTAGGTGTGGAGGATGTAGGTGTGGCTAAATGGGTATAAATCTAGATGTAGTGGGGGTGGGTGGGAATTGGGGGTAGGGTAGGGGAGTGGAGTGAGCCCACAGGGAGAACGGAGCGGGGTAGAAAAGAGAAGAGAGATCAACAGAAAAAAGTATCAGCAGCAACTGCTGTTGGTATAGAAAGGTAAGCAGTTATAGTTGGTATGGAACCAGATAGGGACAAGCACTTTGTATGAGTGAAAGAGCTGTTTGAAGTGGGTTAGTTTGTGTTGTTCAAGGGGAGAAAAAAGCCAGATTGCTGTACAGAGAAGAAAAACAAGAAATACAGGCTCTTAAGTGAGTTAATCAGTTTAATAGGAGGGAAGCCAGGTAACATAGATATGCACAAGTGGTTGGGTAGTAGGTGCTGCCACCTGGTGGTGGGTATTAGTTTCTGACTTCCTAGCCTTCACAACTTACATCCAACTGCTTGGCCTGATGTGGTTTGTCTGTGTAGGCCTGGGGGAGCGGTTACCCATAGGGTTCATTCAGAGGCCATAGTACAGCATTTGTTTGTGTTTGTCTATACCTGTCCTTCTGGCTGAGACTGCTGTTGGGTATGTGAACCTTCCTGACTGGCATGTGTGGCTCTTATGGACACACATGTTGCTCAGCCCATTTTTTTGCAGTGGGTTTTATCACTCTGTGTAGTACTGGCTACTACGGTGACTCCAGTATGTGTTACAGATGTCATGGTGCCACTATGTGTGTCTACTGTTGGCTGCCTTAACATTCAGGTACCCAATTCCCTTGCATGCTCACATCCATACCATAGCTACAGGTAACAACACATTATACTCCATTTGGCAATTGGTAGGTTGATTGCCTTACCTTGAGGGTGTGCCAGATTTGAGGATGGTGCTGGAAGGCTGCCTATGTCGGATGCACATAGTACACTCCCTAAACATGGTTGGGCACAGGTAGTGTCATGTTTGGCATCCCTTTTACTGTCTGCACGAGTCAGAGAGAGGTGTCATTCCCTGGGTCCCTACTGTGTCTGTGCATATGCTATGCATTGCCTCTTTACCAAGGCCAGGGCATACTGGGCATGCCTCCTTTTTCCTACTGGGGTGGGCTCAGGTTGTTCCTCCTCTGAGTCACTCTGTGCCTGTACAGGCCTTGGCATTGGTGGGGGGCTGTGTGGCCCTGCCGCATGCTGTTCCTGCTGCAGCTGTTTCCACAGGATCATATTGTGTAGAATAGCATATACCATAACAATTTGGGTACATGTAGCTGGTGAATACTGCAAAGCTCCACCGGATGTGTCCAGACACAAGAACTGTGACCTGAGCATCACAAACACATGCTCTATTATATGTCTGTCCTGCGCGTGTGACTCATTATGGCGTTGTTGTTCAGGTGTGTGTGCATTTCTGATGGGTGTCATCAGCCACAGCTCCAGTGGGTACCCAACATCCCCCATTAGTTGACCGTAGGGGATGTCCACATTGGCATATCTGTGGTACAGCTCCGTCAGATGCCATATGTGTGAATTGTCATAGCTTCCAGGGCCAGCCAGCACGCACATTCATTATAATGCCCTAGGCATCACATACGACCTGGCAGTTGATGGAGGGGATGCCCGTGCAGTTGATGTAGGCCCTACCCTGCTCACTGGGTGGTGCTTTGATAAGTAGGTGCGTGCAGTCTATAGCACCCACTACCCCAGGGTATTCTGCTATTTGGTGATGCATATTGCTGGTCAACACCTCACATGTGTTGAGGAAATATACGTGCTCACATACCTTGGTATCCACTGGGATGGGTACCCCTCGGCCAGTTTGGTGTGTCAGGTGTGGCCAGCACAGCTCAACAATTTGCTGTAGGAGGTCTCTGCCCACCCTATAGCACTCCACTATCTCCAGCTCGTGCAGTCCCTGGTAGGTTACCCTGGGTCTGTGCACTCTTCACTATCTCCTCACTGTGGGTTGTTCGGCAGCATTCACATCCTCACCACCCTCAGCCTCTTGCACATGTTGTTCTATGTTGTCTGCTGCAGCCCTTCTCATTTTGTAGATTTGTTTGTTAAAATTTCCCCGCTTGTATACACCGGTGGTGTAGAGTGTGGAAAAAACAGAGGGTAAGGTGTTTGCTTAGTTTATAGTAGTGTCCTGGGCTGGGCTGGTCTGCTGCCTGTGTAATTAGCTGATTCTGATACATTTCACCTGACAGCTCAGCTAGTTCTCCTTGATTACCTTCCTACTGCTGTTTTCCCTTCCCATTGCCTCCCTGTTCAAATGTGCAAAGAGCTGTTATTTCCTGGTTTAACTTCTTTTTTCTTCCTGTAAACCCGGTGCGCAGTGCTCACACCCGCTTACACTTTGTAAAGTGTGCTAGGCAGGTTTAGACACACCCCTAGCTTAGCGGTGCTAAGCTAGGAGCAATCCCGAGCCACAGGGCTCCAATCCACTTACAGTATGCCTGACACATCCCTATGATGTCACCAATATCCTAGTCTTGCACCCAGCTATTTATACTCTTACACTTTTGGGACCTGCCTCACACCCTGGGGAAAACTGGGATTCACTATCCTTCACCTCATTTGCACAGGATTGCCTGCTAATGCATAGTTACATGTCCCACACTGAGCCTCCCCCCTTAGCAACCATTTTTCACTGGCCAGGTTGTCTTCTGCCTGCCATTGTCTTGCATGGCAGACTACTGCTTTTAGTTAGAATGCTTATTTTAGGTTTATTTTATTATTTCCCCCGACCCAGTTTGCGTGCCGCTGCCCTATGCGTCAACGGATGTGATCGGCAGACATTTCATAAAAGTTGTATTTTGTACATTTGGCATTGTTTGCAATGCTGATGGGCCTTCCGCTTGGCCATTGGCATGCTTCCTCAATGCTATGCAGCCTTTATTTGGAGCTGTCATAGCTCTGTTTTGCAGTTTGCAGTACTGTTTTCGGTTACTAGCCGAGTACATTTCTGCATATTACGCTAGTCCTGCATGCCCTGATTCCTGCTTCCTGGATGGTAAATTTACCTCATTTGCATGGTTTTCACCTGCAAATGGGGTGATTTGCATATGGGGGCTGGGAACGTGCAGCACTAGTGCTACAGCGCTCGCGCACGTTAGACATGCACGTACGTAGATCGCTCGGCTGCCATATTGGCAATATTTCATCTAACACTAATCATGCACGCCGTGCAAGCTTTTCAGAATCTGGGGGAATGAGAATGCAAAGAATAGATGGACTGCCTCATGAAATATATAAATATTATAAAGTGATATGGTTTGAATTTTTCTATTTTCAGTTCAAGAAAGTTGTGGAAAGTAAAACATTTTCTCAATCTTGGATAGGAGGTAAAATGTCGAGTTTTTTTTTACAAATCAGAATAAATGGGATACCAGTAAAAATAACTGTATTCTAAAAGGAAAGGAAAACAAAAATGGTCTAAAATTAACACTTTATATATGACACCCGCTAACCTGTCTTTAGCTAAGACACCCGCTGCATCTCCTCTGGAGCTACAGCCCTTAATGTATCTCCCCTAGATACACTGGCATTATGATGCCTAGCAGGGGAAACTAACATGCCCTTCACCCAGAAAAAATGATCCATTCCTTTGCTGCTCCCTCATTTGCCCTAAGACAGTTCTTCATTAATCCAGGCTGATGCCTAAACCTAAGCCACCATTGGAATAAGTGAAGACTGCTACTACAAAATCTGCTAGAACTCCTTTGTGAATACCTTGTTAAAATAATGTTTAGGAACTCCCATATTCTGAATGGCCTCAGAGAATAAATACTTTTATTTGTTTTAAAATATTTTTTCATCTCCCTAACCATGACCATTCAGCTCCCTCATAACCGTAATGATCCTTATACCTCATTGTATTTTGACCACTCTATCACCCTTTCTCTTGCCATGTCGGGGGGGGGGGGGCAGTTCCAATGATTACTTGTATTTGAAACCCTCTCTACCTTTCTACAGTGGCAGTGCAGGAAGACTGTTAACGACACATGACACTATTGGGGGCTGTTATCCAAAGCTAGACTGTTTCAATTACTGGCCTTACTCCTTTCTCTTGTCAGATGGTGGGTACACTGCAGTCTGTAATATTAGCCCCTGACAATAAGATGAATGTTTTTTTAGTCGTGTTATCATTCTCTTCTGATTGTTGTGCAGCATAAATCTTGAGATTCCCTTCTTAAAGACTACATTGTATATAACTTGTAAATAGGTTTGTCTCATCAGTGTTTTTACTTTTTTTCCTCTTTATCTAGGTAAATATCTATTTTGCTGTTTATATAATTTTTACGTACAACCATTGTTTTTTACCCTAATCAATATGTATATTGTAAACACTGTCAATCTTTTGTAGTCCCTCCTAGGGGACCACTTTTTGTACGTACTTTGCATATATTCATGTTTCATAAGTGGTTTTGTTTATACTTGTAACTTGGAGCTTTTCTCCCCGGGCCTCCGCTGAAAATGGACATGTATCTAGTCGGGACTATCCCGGTCAACAAATGTAAAATAAATAAACAAAATAAATGTTACCACGCACTCATGACTAGACTGTGCATACTTTTTGGCATTATGTCATTCCTGCTTTACCCCTGTAGCTTAAGCTTGCCCAACCAGCTGACAGCTCTGTGGTAATTGGTCTGAAAGACTTGGGACTGATCTCTCCCCATTAAGAACAGTGAGCTGGAATGGCTGTTTAGTCCTACTTCTGAACAGCCAGCTCTTAGATCATCCATGCTGTTAACAGAGAGTCAGATGGGGTGCAATTATGGTTTTAACTCTCTACATCATGAATCTGGCTCACTGGGTAAACATTTGATCTGTGTCAGTGCAGTGCTCCCTTTAGTAAGCACCTCAGTCTTAGACGGTCGCATTGAGAACACACCACAAGACACATGGAAATATGCTTTATTCAGTGCAAAAATATAAAAGAGAATATAATTTTAGTCATTCAGTGGATAAATACACCAAGAAAGCTCAGTGCTATTTGCACAAATGTTTTATTGAGAAGTTCAGAAAAAATTGAAGCAATGTGGCAAAGGTGATGGGTACCAGACCTTCTTGGTAAACTGCAGGAAATGGGAAATGTATGGCATTCCAAACACTCTACTAACAGCAAAGTTTATGACATCAACTGGAAAGCTTTTGCTGAACCGAGGCATAAATGAAATGTAAAAATATGCACTTTCCAAGCCTAGCAGTGTTAAATTTATCAGGGGCCAAGAATATTATTTATATATGTCACAGTCAAAATAAATTTAGCAAAATAACATTTCATGACACAATAAATGAGTGCTATGAATTACAGAGGAACTTGAAATACAAACTTGTGCTTTCAAGTAATAATTCTTACAGCTCATCATGCCGTCTGTTTTAGTAATAAAGTACCTCTGGTAAAAATATCACAACACATAGTTTTCATTTTATATTATTTCATTCCTGAAGTGAGACATAGGATTCTGAATTTTTTACATTTTTCTGCTTCTTTGATTACGTCCATCATGGAAATAAGAACATTAGAATCGCTTGACATTGACAGATAGTAGGAGTAAATGCTATCTCAGAGACTGATAAAACTGTACCCGCTAAAGAACGATTATTTTATACTGCAAACTGTATTAACCTTAATGACAAAATAAATAAATAGCAAACACAGGGGCTCTTATTGTAGCAATTAAGTACTGAAAATATACTAGCCAACTGGCACGGGGGTTAGGTATTTATGTTGCTGCAAGTAGGCAGAGTTTGATTAGTGGCCCCGATTTACCATGAGGTTCTGAGATCTCAAAGTCTTAGTGGAACTTGAGGTAATGCTAATAAAGTCATTTACACATAACAGAAAGCTACCTGGAGGTGGAATCTGCATTTTATGTAGGGAAAAAATTTTATGGTAAGATATGTTTATTATGTGAATTGTTCAGGACTAGGCTGTCCCCTAAGGAATAGCACACTACTAAATGTGAGGAGATGATACAGAGATGGATTAGGACTGGAGACAGGGTGTTGTAGCCACAGTAGGGGTGGAAGAAGGAACTAATTAAGTACAAATAAATATAACCAGATCACTGACACAAAGAGAGGTCACCTGCATCTAGGAGCAAGTCTTGCTTGCATAGAGGGTTAGTCAGGAGAGAGAATAAGGGGCAGATGATTGGTTCTTCTGTCACTACATTACGAAGTATGTGCGTGCGTGTTTGTGTGTGTGTGCGTGTGTGTGTGTGTGTGTGTGTGTGTGTGTGTGTGCGTGTGTGCATGCGTGTGTGCGCGTGTCTGCGTGTGTGTGAGTGTGTGTGCGTGTGTGTGAGTGTGTGTGTGTGCATGTGTGTGCGTGTGTGTGTGTGTAAGGGGGTATATTGCTACTAGTCTGACCCCTGCTGGATGTCAGTTTCTCTGTGATGTATCAGTAGTCACACAAAAGGGGAAGCATGGCATATATTCTACGTGAATTGTGAAAAAAGGGCAAGATAATCACATTTAATCCTACTGTGCTTGTGAATCAAAGCTAAGGAATTTGACAAATCACTGCTATATGAAGTTTGGATCAACTCAAATTAATCTATGTTTAAAATAAAAACAAGAAAGACATTAAATACTGTACGATAAATATAAAATGTATTTAAAAGAGAAAAAAAAACAGAAACTTTATCATCATAATCATCATGAAACAGATCACAAATATTTTATTTGTACAAGAAGAAAGGCCTTATTGAACGGATAAGCCTTCACAGACCTTCTGAAGAAATCCATTTGAATATAGCAAGGCAATGAATTTCACCCACACACAGAGTCTGGGCATAAAAAGAAAAAAACCCCAAGATGTTCTGATATCCCCGCTAATACTCTGGAAACCAGTGTCAACCACTTACCAGCTGAGTTGGGGGGTATACGGCAGTCTTCAGAACCACAAACTCCTCAAGGAACATCAGAGATAATTTGTGCAGGGCTAGCTGCATTACCACCAAGAAATTCTATTGGATCTGCCAGAAGACAAGTGATCAGTGCAGATTTCTCAGAACTGGAGTAATAAGTTTAAATCTTGAGGTGACATTAAGCAATGTGGCTACAATGTTCTGCACCTGCTGAACTCACCTGAGAACTGTGAGTTCCCAGATTAACTAGCTTGCCTCTGCAGTGCCCATATTCGCCAGTCCTATATGAAGTATCTAACAAGGTGTTGTTCATCAGGTGGTTAGTAGGCATTCCTGGTAAAAAACACACTTCCAGGATCACAAATAAGGAACAGTTGGATTACTCTGTCAGAAAGCTGAAAGACTGTGGCTGTCAGGTGGAGAGCATTAAAAAGAAAAAAAAACAGATGGGATGCAACCATGACTTGTGGTACAGCATAGAGAATGTTATCCACTTATGTCTCATAAGAAGAGGAAAGCATCCCCTTCTCTACTCAGTCCTTTACATTCAAGCCAGCACATTACACATCCACAACCTTATGTTTTTTAGCCAGCGGAAGAGAATGCTTAGCATGCTTACTCTGTGTCCTTTATGTGCAATAAAGGTGAGAGGGATGGTAGAGGTATCCCCCACCTATACCATCCCTCTCACCCTTTTTCCTCCTCCACCCCTATCATCCCTCTCACCCTTTCTCCTCTTGCCCCTATGTCTTCTGCACCCCTACCCTCCCAATGATCCTTTCTCCTCTTGCCCCCTACCATCTCCTCTCACCTGCTCTCGTCTTGCCTCATCTCTCTTGCACCTCTACCAACCCTCTCACTCTTTCTCCTCTTACTCCTACATCTCCTCCCCCTTTCATCCTTCTGTTTTTTCTACTTACTCAGGCAGTCCATCCCATAGGTCTATAATACTCTTTATGAAAATGTTCTTTCCAAGGATTACTATGATCTTACAGTATGCTGCCTGTGTCCACTCTTTCTCCTTTTTCCTTCATAGTCAGAGTGACCTCTTCATAACTCCCTGACATAATCTTGTGTACCCATATGAGATACCCACTGTCACTTATTGTCTGTCTTGAGAAGAACTCTAGTTTCTTTACTCTTTGGTTATATTCTTTCTCCTCTGTTCCTTGAACCTTTCCTCTGAACTTCTTCCCACAAATCCCTCTCCTTGTATGGTCTCTATAAATTCACACATCCTCAATGTATGGCCTGATCTGGCCTCAGAAGTGCTACCTCTTTGCTTATTTATTTGTTAAGCAGGTAGACCTACGAGACACAAATGCCTCATCTCAGGGGTGATCTGAGAGCACTGTTGGATTAAGTGACTCAATAACAGTCACACAATAGCCAAACATAGACTATGGGATTCAAATCCAGGACTACTGGAGGACATTCATTAACAGTTCATAGCCTTAATCCCCAACAATAAATTGCCAGATCAGGTATATCCTAACATTCTATTTGTTACTGCCAGTGTCATCCCACTCTGCTCCTAGGGGCTCAGTGCAGAAGTAGCTAACATTCCCAGATCTTTTTCCTGATTTATTGCCATCAGACTCCCCCCCCCCTCCCCCAGTAACTGTGATCCAAGTGCAGTACAATGGATTTGTCTGCCACCAACTTCAGCTCCCACTTTTATGGCCACTATATCAGCCCTTCCATATCCTTCCTTTATCTCTTCTCCAACACCCCATTGCTGCACCTATGTTTGTGCCACCAGTGTAAAGAATAACCTTGTTTACTTTTCTCTCATTTATGTCTGAAACAAACACGCTGAAAAGTAATGGTCCGAGGACCAGCCTCCATAGTGCTTTACTAATTACTTTATCACCAACATTGTTTTTCAAAGAACAGCCTCTGTCTCTCTTCCAGAGCTGTAGCCAGCTCTTCTAGCTCTCAGGACTATTCCTATATGGCAAAATAGCGTCCCTCCTAGCTCTACATTTATGCTGTCACACTACATGTGAGAGCAAAAAAAAAACAAGCAACTCACATTTATGATGTGCTGCTCCTTCCTGATTTGAAGAGCATGAGGTATGCCCTAACTCTTTACTGTGACACACTTTACATGCCCAGAGAAAATTAAAAAAAAAATGATCTGCAGATTGTGCCCCCTAACACATTGTGCCAAGGGAGGGCTGCCCCCTTTGCTCCACCATTGTTACTCTTCTGCTCTCTTTAACCAATAGCAATCAAGTTCTTTAGTCTTATATCCATACTATTCAGCCTTCCTAACAGCTGCCTGTGTGAGACTTAGTCAAAGATCTTGGTGACTAAACAATCTACATCTAATGCCACTACCCTGTCAAATACTTTGTTAAATCAGACACAAAAGTGGGTCAGCCTTGACTGACAGCTCCTTCTGGCTATTTAACCATGTTTTTTATTGCCCTGAAGATTGTTGTCCTCTGGGAAAGCAACCAGCCTTTTCCACAGGATTCTTATCACAAATTTCCCTGCCACTGTGTAGTTCATGGATTTTTCCTTTCCTCCTCCCATTCCGCATACAATGTTTTTACATTTGATTTATTCCATTCCTCAGGAGACTATGCACTGGCCAGAAATGTGTTGAAAAACTCCATCAGGAGATCCACCAGTACTCTGACCAGATTGCTAAAGATTCTTGAAGATAGCTCATCTGGTGCTTGTGATTTACCCTCCCTTAGGGAAGCCGGTTCCTGCTGAGGTCCTCCTTCTGTACCCTAGTGTCCATCCAATGTTCTCCACACTCTGTCACAGCTCCATATCAGCATAGCACCATCACCTTTGCATTTGTTACTTATCCTTTATGCATACTCTAACCATACAGTACAGTGATCATTGCTGAATAATGGTGACCACACCTGGACATCCCTAACAATATTCTTATTGGCTGCTATTGGACTCCAAGTTGCTGGGGTCATGCACTGAACTTTAACTTTGCGCCATTTGGATAACACTAAATGGTAATATGAAATGTGGGGTAAAGGGAAAACTGTGCTTGCTGCACATTAGTAAATCATATCCATGATGCTCTTGATGTTCTCAGAAGAAGCATTTGTGTTTCTAACACTAAATTTACCAAATTAGTTGTATGTACACGGGATTAATTTTTGTCCCAGATTTGTAACAGTCAGTGTTTATAAAATGACATTATGAATAAATGTACTATTTTAATGCTTTTTCTTACGAGTTATTAGTTCAGTGAGGTAAAATCGGCCTTCTTTGGCTTAAGAAAAGAGAACTGTTCAGCTTGTTGTAAGCTGAATCTGTCAATACTAATAAGTACGAGACCCTTGGCCCCTCTGTGGTGTGACATAATGCTAACTTTGGAGGTGCGAGATGACAGGCCCCCATAAATGTACTCATATTTCTGAATATCAGACCCTTGGCCCCTCTGTGGTGTAACATAATACTAAGTTTGGAGGTGTGAGATGACAGGCCCCCATAGGCGTACTCATATTTATGAGTATCAGACCCTTGGCCCCTCTGTAGTGTGACATAATACTAAGTTTGGAGGTGTGAAATGATAGGCCCCCATAAACGTGCTCATATTTCTGAGTATCAGACCCTTGGCCTCTCTGTAGTGTGACATAATATTAAGTTTGGAGGTGTGAGATGACAGGCCCCCATAAATGTACTCATATTTCTGAATATCAGACCCTTGGCCCCTCTGTGGTGTACCATAATACTAAGTTTGGAGGTGTGAGATGACAGGCCCCCATAGGCGTACTCATATTTATGAGTATCAGACCCTTGGCCCCTCTGTAGTGTGACATAATACTAAGTTTGGAGGTGTGAAATGATAGGCCCCCATAAACGTGCTCATATTTCTGAGTATCAGACCCTTGGCCTCTCTGTAGTGTGACATAATATTAAGTTTGGAGGTGTGAGATGACAGGCCCCCATAAATGTACTCATATTTCTGAATATCAGACCCTTGGCCCCTCTGTGGTGTACCACAATACTAAGTTTGGAGGTGTGAGATGACAGGCCCCCATAAATGTACTCATATTTCTGAATATCAGACCCTTGGCCCCTCTGTGGTGCAACATAATACTAAGTTTGGAGGTGTGAGATGACAGGCCCCCATAGGCATACTCATATTTATGAGTATCAGACCCTTGGCCCCTCTGTAGTGTGACATAATACTAAGTTTGGAGGTGTGAAATGATAGGTCCCCATAAACGTGCTCATATTTCTGAGCGTCAGACCCTTGGCCTCTCTATAGTGTGACATAATATTAAGTTTGGAGGTGTGAGATGACAGGCCCCCAGTGTTTACATTGTAAACTTTATGAGATGAGTCATAGTGAATCAAAATGAATCCAAAAAAAATCACATCTAAAAATATCAATCCTGTTTCTGTTAGGAAAATGACTATTACTCAAAACTATTATCATAGTAATGAAAAGTTAGTAAACTGCATTTGCCAAATAAAAAGTCTGGATTATGATGACGGCAAGTATAAATACATTTGCCACAGATGTTAAACATACTCATCCTAAGGATCCACCTCATAAAGCCAGGGAAGTGCCTTGAATAGTTTAGTCACAAATTTGCTGTTTCATATTGTATTATGGGCTCCAAATGCTCATTTGATTGGCTCACTTCACAAGGTGATGTTTCATAAATGTTATACTGAAAATTTAGGAATAACACATCAAGAGATGACTAGGTTATCACCACTTGTTCAAAGTGCTGGAGAAAAAAATGCAGGTAAATGGGTGTCTCTGTTTCAGACAAGATGATGATTTCGAATCATGTTTATTTATTTATTTATTTATTTTACATTTGTTGACCGGGCTAGTCTAACTGGATATATGTCCATTTTCAGTAGAGGCCCGGGGAGATAAGCTTCAAAACAGACATTAACAGACAAGATCCATAATGTTACAAAGACAACAGACACAGAAGAAATATTTCTACACATTTCATAAAGACTAATTACAATATTTAGAGCTAATTTTTAACATTTACTAGTAGCTAATTCAGCTTCAATTTTTTTGCATATGCACTTTCATGTTGCACTAAAGCAAAGTAATTAGAAGAGTCAGTGGAGTTAGTAAAAATACTAGAAGCAGTAATGATTGTTTAGTCAGGGTTACTACAAGGACAAAGCCAGTGAGTTTTCAGCAAGATTTTAATTTTTTGTTTGAAGAGTGATAAGGAAGGAAGGGAAGGAAGTTCTCTAGGTAGAAGGTTCCACTTTTTCCCAACTGTATTTGTGAACAGAGAGTCTCCTGCTATGTTGTTTGCCTTATTGATGTTAATTAGTAGTTTATTAGATGAATGCAAGGTGTTAAGATTTCTATAAGGGGTAATGAGGTCTCGGAGTATTGGAGTGTTGTTAGGTTGATAAAGGATCTTATGGGCAGTAGTTAGTTGGTTGATTTGAATCTGATTTTGTAGTTCAAGCCACCCGAGCTGTTTGAGATTATGACAGTGATGGGTTCTGAAAGGTTTACCAGTGGCAAATCTGGCTATGCTGTTATAGGAGGTAGCTAGTTTGAGAAGATTATTTTTAGAAGGTTGGTATATATTGGTGAGGCATAGAGAAGAGTAGAGATTAGATGGGAGTGGGTAATGGTAGTTTTTGCTGTTGGTGTTAAGAAGGGTTTAATTTTATACAGGGAGCCCATTTTTCTGTTAACTGATTTTATAATGTTGTTAATATGGGTATCAAAGTTAAGGTTGTTGTCTACTGTAATCCCTAGTAGTTTGGTAGTAGAGTCTGGTGATATGAGGGTGCCATGTTTAGAGGTTACTGAGAAATCTGTTGGTATTGACCTGTGAGTAGGTGTAAAGAGCAGGAGTTTTGTTTTTTTGGGATTCAAAAGTAGGCACCATTTGAAAACCATGTCTCAACTATGTTAAATGCCTTCTGGGTTTGGGATTGCAGTTCAGGTGCAGATTTGGCACTAAATGATAACTATCAATGAAGAGGTTGTCAGGTGACGGAATTGCAATAGAAGTATTTTAAGGGTTATGGAAGCATATGATGGCCATTCAGAAGTGTAGCTATGACTCCATAATACAATAAGAAACAGGAATTTTCCAGAATGTGGCCCCTCCTCCCTCCAGCTGTCATCCCCATTCCAGGTAACGCATATTTCTGAAGAACATACATTTTCAAAACTGAAATACACTCTGATTCATCACATCTTGTTTAACTGGTATCCGACTGATTGCCACAAAAATTATCTAAAGCAGTAAACTATCACACTCCAAAGCAATACCATCCAACAAATTGTACAACATTCCTATATTTTTCAGGAAGATCTTGATATAGGGCAAACCTGCACATCCTAGTTTCTGTGTATAAACTCTGAGTTTATAGGTTATACTAATTTAGAGAAATGGGAAAAGGCAGAAAAAGAAATCTGTAATTCATCTTCTCCCTCGTCTCTGAATCCCACGCAACAAAAAATTAAAGCACAGCATCTGTGACAATATTTCTGTTAAATATAGCAAATTATTTTCACTTTTTTTATTCTACAGTGCACTTTTCTTTATTTTGATATACACAACACACTGGTAGACTGGGCACCAGTCAATGTCTTGAAGTGGGAAAGTTGTCAACCAGGCACTCATATGCTCACATCTACCAACCCCATAGCACAAGAAATCTGGATGAAGCCTAAAATTATAGGGGGACAAAGGTCCAACAACAGGGACAGATTTTAAATATTGCTCTTATACACTTAGAAAGTTGCTAGAATAACAAGATTTGTCTTAGCATGCATTTTCTTTTTTCTCTTTTTTTATTAACTAAAGAAGAGGTTAATCTTTTGAAATAACTTAATCATAATAGGCACATAATGGCTATAAAACCCGACAAGGGATGGAGAATCATAATTATGAATACCATAGATTATTATTCTAGTAAGCGTGTGTCCAGTGTTAACACAGTTTTGAGGGAAGCAAATTTTTTTCTGAGTAGCATCAATCACAAATTCAGATTTACAGCAAATCATGACTGCAACAGTAAATAGTAGTACATCTAGCATATTGTGACTTTTGTTTTTATTTCTACATAGGAAAAACTGAATGTCAGTTCAGAAAGAGAATCCATGAACATTACTACGATCATAGCTCTAAACCTCTCAGAGGAAGAAATCTGGGCAAAGCCATAAATAAAAGTGGGACAAAGACCCACAAATAGGGATTTAAATAGTGCTCTTACAGACTTAGAACGTTGATAGAATAACAGGTTTTGCATTAGCATGAATTTTCTGAAGGGTATGAAGTTTATAACTCAAATGTCTGTCATTATTTTCTAACTTCAACCTTTAATGATTTGACAGTAATTTGCCAGAAAACCAGTAATATTACAGTTGAGAGGTATGTACAATATTAAAATGAAAAAGGATTCCAATGCCCTTTTTAAACACAAGGCAGCCTGTGTTAATAACAAGATATTTTATTGTATGGTAATAGAAATGAAATGAAACCAGATAAGGGTGGGGGGATAGTAATTATGGACACAATACTGTATGAAGGAAAAATGAATTCCATTCTAAGGGATGAAGAAAAATATACAGAAGTGTCGTTAAATGAAGTTCATGTGGCCTATCATAGAATCGATACTATTATACAGGACCTCGTGGTGGAAAATGTAATTGATGAAAAAACATATAAGTATTTAGAAGTAAAGAAACCTAAAGTGGCTACCATATTCGGAATTCCTAAAATTCACAAGGATATGGGAAATCCACCACTGAGGCCAATAGTATCGGCTGAAGGTTCAAAAACAGCCCCCCTAGCCAAATATGTAGACTTCAAGACTAAACATATTTGGGTTAATAATAAAGTAATCTTGAAGGACTCCTGGGAGTTTTTGGGGGAATTAAAGCAGGACATGTATAGAGAGGATATAAAGTTTGTCACTATAGATGTAATAGACTTGTTTGGGTGTATACCACATTTGGAGGGTATGAATTCCTTCGAGGAATCTGTGTTCGAGGATGGTACATTAAGCCAGAATGATAAAATAGCAAGCGTAATATTGATGGACACTATCTTAAAATACAATTTCATAATGTTCGATAGTGAATATTATAAGCAAAAGAAGGGGGTGTCCATGGGGGCCGCTTGTGCCCCCACGTACGCTAACATAGTACTTGCAAAATGGGAAGAGCAATATATTACAACAAGTGCATATAAAGAATTTTGGACTTTATATCACAGATTTCTCGACGATATTGTTATTTTTTGGATAGGAAGTGATGAAAACTTTATGGAATTCATGAATTATATTAACCAAACTACTAAATACTTGAAGTTCACATATTCTGTCAGTACGGAGGCCCTAAAGTATTTAGATATAGAAATATACAAAAGGGCTGGTAAATTTGAGAGCAGAGTTTATAGAAAGGAGACGTATGTGAACTCTTTCTTACATTATGATAGTGCACATCCCCTAAACAGTAAGAGGAACATTGTCAAGGGGCAGTTTGTTAGGGGCTCCCGAATGACATCAAACAATATTGATTACCAGGAAGAATGCAGGATTTTACATAATATGTTTAAAGAAAGGGGATACCCAGATGAATTTATTAATAGGTTAAAAAGTGAAGTCGAGGAAGGTAGAGGGGGCAGGTTCGAACCTATAATATGTAAGGGTGACAAACAAAATGTAGAAGTAAGATGTACCCCGGTAACGGACACAAAGCAAATAAACCAAGATGACTATAGAAGAAGTCTGGTTGTAGAATACAACAGTTTTAATAGGAAATTTAAGGACTTCTTTATAAAGGAGTGGAATAAATTTAGTACCCTAACAGATATTGAAGAAATATCGAAGATGAAACCCAAGATGGTGTACAAGAACCCGCCAAATATTGGTAAAATATTAGAAAGAAGAAAAGAAAGGAAGGGGGATAATAATACTAGGAGGTGTGGGACATATAAATGTGGAAGATGCCAACAATGCCCATATGTCATGAACAAGGCAGAAATATATTTGGACAGTAGAAAGAAAAAGATTAAAAGTAGGACACATTATAACTGTGAAAGTAGAGGAATAGTGTATATAGCAATTTGTCAGATATGTCAATCATTCTACGTAGGTAAAACTGAGAGATGTTTGAAACGTAGAATATACGAACATTATTATGACATTCTGAAGAACAAAAGCACTAATGCACTTTACAAACACAGTATTATATGCCCAAATGCAAAGTATGAGTTTTTTGTGTTGGACCAAGTAATACCAGACACAAGGGGTGGTCCATGGGAGGACATCCTAGAAAATAAGGAGTTATGGTGGCAGGTATACCTGGATTCCAACACTAGCCCTGGGATTAATGATTATTTAACTATAACTCCATTACTTAAATTAAGGGCTAATAAATTATAGAGCGGTTCACGAAGTTGGGCACTAGTCTGCAGTGTACCAATATGAAATTAACTTTATATGTTCTATCACAAAATTCATGAAAACAACAATCTGAGGATTTTATAATATGCAATGTTTATATTTAATTATTATGTGGAATTAAATTTATATATAAATAGTTTTTAATAGTATTTATATTATTATTTAAAGTTGCATTTTAAATATATTTTTTAACATTTTTTAAACATATAAAGAGTTTTTATTTAGTGGAATAAAGTATATTTAATGAGGGAAATTAATATTAATGAATGTAGGAACTTGATTGGTGTGTTTGAATTAATTGATATGGTTTGTAGAACCAGTGAAATGTGCTTAATTTAATTGTTTAGTATTTAAACAAGTGTATCATGAAGGTAGAATGTCTGATGAAGTCATACTGACGAAAACGCAGCATTTGGTGGATTTAGAAGAGCGTTCATGTTACATTTTGTACGGCTCTATCATTTGAGCACTTTATTTTGTGGATTTTGGTGTCAATAAATTCCTCCGTTTACTACCAGCGAGCCTGAGCACTTTTTTCGGACTTATTAGTAATAGAACAAATGTTACAAAATCCCAGTGGTGGCCTTTGAGAATATACTCTTGAATACTGAGAATTATTGTGCCAAGTAAAGTTGTGAATGCTAGTGAGCATCCAGGTTTAAATGATAATGGCTCCCTCAATAGTGTACTAATATTGCCTGCTGCCAAGTTCTAATGTATGATAAAGTTCAAACTAAATGTTTTCAGGATGTTTCAGTGTGTTTTTAAGATGGCTTTATAATTCATATGTATATATTTTTTGTACATTTGTATGTCAAAAAATTTGTTTCAACATATTCACATATTATATATCCTATATTTTTATTTATAAATGATCTTTTTAACTATACAATTTTTTTAACAACATTATGTTAATTAATTATTTAATTGGTAGATGATGACTGACTGACGGATTAAATGATATGTACAAAACGGATATTTTTTTCTTGTGGTAGTTAGTTCTGAAGAAGTTCATAGGGACGAATGTGCTTAATTCATTCTTTTTAACCTTTATTTAGTTATACATTAAAGTTTTATATCCAGTTGTCAGTCTCCATTGTGGTGACGTGTCGATCAGCTTTTTCTTTGGTTTTGGACTCATGTTGGCTGGTTGTCTCTTTTACTAGGTCACCGGAGTCATTAATTTTTTAAGCATGGAAATAGGAACGCAAACCACGGTCATAGACCTGAAAGCTAAAATTCCTGCCAGTAGATGCATCTCATCCAAAGACCTCTGCACTGGCAGTACCCTGATGTGTTCTTGTTGTGTTCTTTCAGAATAATATATTTTAATTGCCTCAATAATGAAACATAAACATAACTATAAAAAAGAAAAAGAAAATACAATACACTAGTGATCAGTCTTATAGGGGGGACTCAATAATTTTATTACATGTATATTAGAGGAAGCTTATTAAATATCTGAGGCAGTTAAAGATATCAGCAGTATATTTTTGAAAGTATTTACATGCTGGACATAGCTGAAGATTATTAAACACTTCTGCTTTTGCTTTCTAGACAGAAATACTTTGCAGTTATTCCCATGAGCAACACTAAAGTTCTTAATCCTCTATACGGCAACCATACTGACACAAATAGCTATACAAAATACAGCACTTACAGCTGTCTTTATGTAAAACTCCACCTAAAAATGGAAAGCTTCCAATTTTTTTAGCACTAAACATGATGATGACTGGCATTTAACCAAGCAAAAAATGTATAAAATGGTAATAATTACTTGTCTTCCTGACCTCTGAAAGAGAACGCAATCAAATAACATATAACAAAAGTTGTTTGAACCTTTTACTTTAGCATTTAGTGATGCATGAATATGTTAATTGTGTAGCCTGCTTAACTGATGCACGGGAGAGCGTCTGGCTGCTCGTACTATTAACTTTCATTGAGTGCTCTTCTCCTTCCTTAACGGCAAAATACAGTATTTTAAACTAAACAACAAATGCAATACTTAAACAAGAGGAAAAAGGATTATGTGTGACGTGGAGAACACATACTGAACAGGTAACTGACAAACACCTGATTGTCACATATTCCTGATTGTCACATATTATCTATTTTATTCTAATTTTGAATAACTTGACTGTGTTTCTGTTTGACAAATCTATTTTGCAATAAAGGAAACAAAATGACAGGCCCTTTCCTTATTTACTGTATGGCTACACACAAATACACACAATACTGAACTAAGCTGTAATAGAAATTGTAAAACCTGGAAAACTGTGGTGAAGTATGTTTTCAAATTCTACACATATAATGCATTGCTCTTACAAAATGTGGATGTAATTATGGTTAGTAATGAATCACAGCATCAAATTAAAATTAGGGGTTATAACCTAGCCTTGATTTCCTTTTCTAATGCCACCATTGTGCAAATCATTCTGGGAAGAATAGTGCACCAACCACTGCTGGAAAAGAGTACAGTATTTGTTGCATGTGTGAGAACAGAACTACATTTGTATGAGCATTAATGTCACAAATGGTGGCACTCCACTCCACTGTTGCTCAGATTGCCTATGAGGCATAAAATGAGGGTAGTATTTTAGTATATAATGTTCCAAGTCTGCACTCTATAATGGGTAAAGGGCTGGCACAATACTTTAGTACATGCAATGATGCCCACCAACCTTGGGTAACTCAGCACTCCTTACCCCATACCAGGCAATCTGAAGCCTTTAGATGTTAGTGGATAAGCAGAGGCCTGTCGGCAGATCTCCACTGCATGGGGTAAGATGTAAGTTATTTGAGAGTAGGACATCTGTTCATAGAGGGGAAAATAAGTATGAGCTTATATTCCTTTTTCATCTGTGGTTTAGTCAGTACATAGACCAGTAGCATAAACAATAGTTCTATGAACAGATATCCAGAAAATAAAACAGAAAATAAACAGTTTAGTAGAAGAGTTCTGCAACACAATATCAAACAATGAACTTGCAAAGCTAAAGTCCCTTAACAAAAATGACCACTGAGCAAGGACGGAGAAGGAGATTTATAAGATATGAAACCTATTTTAGAACTCCATACATGATTTATTTGGTCTTGGATAAAATCTTACTCTATGCTGCCACAATTTTACATTCTTGCTGCATATTTGTTAAAAACAATGGCCATTTAAATGACAGCCAGACTGTATATGATGATGACATGTACAAATGCCAAGTCCAAAATGAAATAAAATCCTGTGGGCTCTTTTAAAAGTATTACCACATATTCTAAAATGAACATCTGGAGTAAAAGGACCAGAGTACTGTAGACAATGCTCAAATTACAGGACTAGAATCCAAAGTTTCTAAATATCTTATGAAAAACATGTGCCTTACCCTGCACTGCATAGTTAAATGCCACACAGATACTGCATACTATATGCTAAGCATCACATGAGATTATATATGCCAAACTGCTTAAAATCTTAATACTGTCCTACTGAGTGACATTTGTTGGTTTATGCACTGCTGGCTGGGTATGTATACTGACCACAAGTGATCAGTGTCAGATGTGATCTGGGCTGACACGTCAGCAAGTACAAGGTTAGAGAAGCTATAGATGTGATAATTAAAATCCCTGAAATACTGAAATAACAGGCCAGCCATGTAACACAATTCCATTGTCTGACAGTGGTTCATAGTTTCATAGGTTGGTACTAGGCTATCGGCCCTAGGGCTTATACAAGCCTAGCCATAACAATTCCCTGTCTATTTCTTCCCACACTATTTACTTCCCTGGACCCCTGTCTAGCAGGGCAACTGACGTGATCCCTGGGGTGAATTTCCTTTCTCCCATCCAATTGTCAAGGTTCCTTTTGAAGAGGGCCAAAGAGGTGCTCTGCTTGATATGTATGGGCAGTGTATTCCAGA
Organism: Protopterus annectens; assembly: GCF_019279795.1. NCBI lineage: Eukaryota > Metazoa > Chordata > Ceratodontiformes > Protopteridae > Protopterus > Protopterus annectens. Next base: position 598,908,438 of record NC_056733.1, read on the forward strand.
GTCTGAGGAGTCTCTGGGTCAAGAACCTATCCCTCCAGCATGTTTTGTTTATTGTGATGACAAGGTTTAGATCCCTGGAGTGTGTGGCTCTGAGGGATTGGGATTTCTTTAAGTGTAGCATGTCCAACAGCTCTGGGTTTGACATGGCCTTGTATGTTAAGCAGTAATCACCTCTGAGTAGATGATATGCGACAAGAATATAGCTGGAGTTTTTTAAGGTGGTCAGCATAGGGCATCTCTTTTAGGCCTGTGATTCATTTAATGAGGTATTTCTGCGGCCTTTCCAGTTGTTGCAGATGTCTTGAGAGGTACATACCAAATGGGGCATTGTATTCTATAATTGTTCTAATGAGGGATGAGTACAGTGGGACAATGACCTCCTTTGTTCTGGATGGAAAGCCCTTAGTGATGAGGTGTGTGATATAGAAGGATTTCCTGACTGTTGTGGCGATCTGGTTATCGAAGGTGAAACCACTGTCTACCTGGTTCCCTAAGTCTCTTATCACACTTTTGGTGTTTATTGTACTGCCACCTATGTGGTAATTCATGGGTACATGTTTTTTCCCAAAGGGGATAACTATACAATTCTTGGCATTCAGCTTGAGCCCATGGCTCTGGCACCAAGCATCTGTTTCTGTAAGGCCCTTTTATAGAGTATCCACATAATTTAGGGATTCAATAATGGCTCCCAGTTTGCAGTCATCTGCGAACCTTTTTAGTGAGAGTCCCTTAGTGTTGGCCTGTACTTCAGAGAAGTAGACGCCAAACAAGAGCGATCCCAGGACTGAACCCTGAGGTACTCCACTTGTCACTTGTCTGGAGCTGGATTTGGAGTCGGCTACTTTTACAGTGTGGGTTCTGTCAGTAAGCCAGTTGTCAACCCATCGAGTGATGTAGGGATTAATGCCCAGCTTAGTAAGTCTATCTATGATTCCAGAATGGGGGATGGTGTCAAAGGTCTTGGCGAGGTCCATATAGGCTGTGTGGACTGCCTTACCCTCGTCCACGGCTTTGGAGATTGATTCAATCAGGTTCAGGAGACAAGATCAGCCCTTCACAAACCCAAACTGGGTGGGGTCCAGTGTTGGAAGGTTGCCAATGTCTTTGTTTATAAGTTCCATGATAATACGTTCCATGGCCTTGCAGATCAGGCTCATCAGACTGACGGGGCGGTAGTTCCCGGGATCCAAGGTGGATCCCCCCTTGTGAAGTGGCATAACTGTAGCTGTGCACCACTCAGTGGGTACGAAGCCTGAGGTGAGGCTATGAATAAACATGACACTTAGGTGAGGTGCCAGTTCATTTTGTAGTTCATGTAATACACAGCCCAGGATGTCATCTGGTCCCATGGATGCTGTATTCTTAGCTTTGGAGAGTGCATTTTTTACCTGTGTGGCCATTATTATCGGAATTTGGTAATCTTCCGGTATTGAGATGGGCTGTTTATGGGGTGAGAGGGGGGTGAAGTTGGCACTGAATTGATCTGCCAGGATATTGACAATATCCTTGGGATCAGCATATTTAATGCCATTCTGTTGTAGCTCAGAGCAGATCTGAGCATTGCCATTTAGATTCTTGACATAGTTATAGAATGCCTTGTGGCTGTCTTTGGAATCTTTGGCAATTTTATTTTCATAACTGGTTTTGGAGGATTTTATGAGGGATCTCAGCTTCTTACTGAGGCTGGTATGATTCATGCATGAGTGGATGTGCTCGTACAGTGACTTAGTGTAGGATTCAGCAGTCGAACTTTCAGTTCCCGTCTGCATGGGTGTCATGAAGTTTGCCACGTCTGACTTGAGTAGCATGGAGTTGGCTTTGGAGAAGTTTTTTATGAAGGTTTCCTTACTGGAGAGGGTGGGGGTGGGATGTGGATGTTAAGGGTGATTAGCTTATGGTCATACCTGACCAACAAGAGGGTGACCATAGGTGTGGAGCATCGATTTCCCATGTTGGTAATGACCAGGTCTAGGATATTGGAGCCCCTGGTGGGACTATGGATTAGTTGATCCAGGGCGGTGGAATTTATGAATTCCAAGAACCATTGGGCATAGGTGTTGGTACACAAGTAGTTTTCTCAGTTAATGGCAGGGTAGTTGAAATCACACAGTATTAGGGTGTTTGGTTGTATCTTAATATTTTCCAGTATGTTTAGAAAGGTGTAGTGAGAATCTTGGGGCATGGTGGGGGATCTGTATGTAGCAAGCTACAATTTGGATTTAAATCTTACCCAGTGTTAGTTGCACCTGGAGAATTTCAGATGCATTGTGTTGGGCAACTAGTCTGGTGGTGTGAATATCCTTGGTGAATATGGACACTCCTCCACCTTTAGTGTTTCAGTCCTGGTTTGGTGGCCGAAAATTGTGGTAAGAGTTGTAGCCTGGTATTGCAGGGGTGCTCTCTGGAGCCTTGAACCAGGTCTCAGTTACTGCACAGACATCAATGTTCTCCATTTTTAGGAGTGCCTTGAGAGAGTGCATTTTGAGGTTTAGACTTCTAGCACTGAGTAGCATTACTTTCAGAATTTGCTTGCTTGTACCTGTTACGGTGATGGTTTTGTCCTTTGAACTTTGCCTAAAATCCTCTAATCTAGTTTAATGCTTTATTTTAAAAATTAAATACAGTATTCCTATTAAGTCTTATACAGTAATCTACTACATCACTGTTATTATGATAGTTCTGTTTTATTTGAGATAATGACCATGTTGCTTTTAACATAGTAAAATCCTTTTTAACAGGTGTTTGCACCTTTGACGTGGATATGTGAGTCATCACGGAGTGTTGGCAAAATGAAATTTATGTATGTACCATAATATTAACAATACTAGATCTATATGGGTATTGTCTATCTTCTCCAATACCTTCAGCAGGTCACAGGCAACTTGACACATAAAACTCCCCACTGGATCTAACGGCTTCCCTTATCCCATTTCTCAAAAACATTACATAGCTGCACTCAAACAAAGCAACGAACAACAAAAATATGCACTTACAATTCAAAACACACCCACAGTCTAACCTCTTTAATTCCTGTCCGCCTAAGTCCAGCAGAAGAAGATGGATCATGCCCATGCAGATCCATATGTACATAACACTTGTATTGGCTTGGTCTGGTCTATCATCTGCAATACCTTCAGGCAGAGTTCCAAGAAAGTTCTTGTGAGTGACAGCATGAAAACATAGCCCTTATATTAATGGCCCTGCAGGAGGACCTAGACCTTGAGATTACATCCAGTTTGCAGTGTCTTGTAAGACTGTTTGGACAGCCTCTTGTTACAGCCACACAACTATCATCTAAGGATGCAGTTTTGAAAAACGCATGGGATGTAACCACTGCTCTTGTGAAATGTAGCGTAGATATTACTGTCAAATCTTTGTAGTACTTTTTGTAACACAACTTGGTGCATTTACAAAGTCACGTGCACAACATGAGGAATTCTGGTGAAATAGCTAAAGGAACACTATTTCTGATGGATTTTTCTTGTTTGCTTAGAATGTTAGTTGATTGCAAACACCTATGCAATGCAATCTATATAAAGGTTGCCATAATGATTAGGGTGTTTAACTTCTGTGATTTTGGCAAAAAAAAAAGAAAAAGTTTTGCACTCGGCATGGGCAAAGCCAAATCCAACATATACAAGTTGCAAAAATATGTTTTCATAATGTCAGCTTTCTCCACCTGATAGAAAAGCACAAGTAATGGTGGCCTGTGATACAGTTCCTAAGAGCATAAAAAATAAAAATTACTACATTATATTACTTGCGATTAAGAGTTGGGGTCACTTTACCAGGCTGAATATGCCACCACATGCCTAAAAGAAAAAGGGCTGTAGAACCAGCATTCAGAAATGAGTGGTTAATCCAATGTGAAAAGTGAAAGTAGCAGTCACAGAGTTAACACAGCACTGCCCTGAAGCCAAAGCTAGCAAAATACGCTGTGGTGTTCAACAGGGTTAGGAGCCAAGACATAGTTACCTGATTCATGTGTCATAGAGAAGGTACTGCACTTAGTTCTCTGTTCACTCTACACATCTTTGGCATCTCTTCAAGAAGATATAGATGAATTACATACATACACGTGTGTGTGTGTGTGTGTGTGTGTGTGTGTGTGTGTGTGTGTGTGTGTGTGTGTGTGTGTGTGTGCATGCGCATATATACACTTATGTGTATGTATATGGGTGCAAAGAAATACGTGGAATGTATCATTGGTCAACATCTGTTTAATTGACAAAATATGGTTGATTACACAGATAGCTGATAGGTGTGCAAGATCCCACATTTCTTGGGGTACGTTCAGAATTAGTATATATAATTAGCGGGGGGGGGGGGTAGGGGGACTTGCCTTCCTCAAAAATTATGTTTTATTTTATTATGTTTAAGTTTTGCATGCTCTGAGATTATTGCTCAGAACATGTGTAGTAGCATGTAGACATCTGCACAGTTGGCCTTTTCTAGTCAACCCTGTAAATGTCGATCGTTGAGTTTTTTTGCTTTTTTCTACTTTTGTTGAACAGTGCTTTGTCAACATCTGCTTTAGTCAACAAAATTTGGTCAACTAATAGGAACAAAAGGAGCAGATCAAACAATTCTCTGGATTGGGGAATTTGCCCTTTCCCCGAGAACTGTCTGATCTTGGAGTTAAGAGTATATCATTAGCAAGGGGTGCAGTGGGCTTGCCCCTGCAAAAAATGATGCTTTCTTTTGCATTTTGTTGTAAAGTTTTCACATACTCAGAGATTGATGCTTGGTGCATACATAGTAGTGTGTTGAAGTGTATAATGTTGATCATTTGGTGTTGACGTGCTGACTTTATGCATATCGATATTACAAAGGTAAGTAAATTCATATACACTGTGTAGAGTACTGTAAGGCAAGTAAAATGTATATGCCCTTTTTCCTACTGTAGTGCAATCCTGGAGTTAGTATATATAGTTAGAGGGGGTGTAGGAAGCACAGCCCCCCACATTGGGGGTGTGGTGGCATAGCCCCCCCAACTTGTTTGTTTTATATTGTATTTCACCAAAAACTTCAAAACGATACATTTTAAATAATAGACATGCATAGTTGCAACACCAATGACTAACTCTCTCCAGAAGACAATATCTACTCAAGCTAAGTGGGGGCTATGCCCCCACACCCCCCAATATATGGGGATGTGCTCCCCACACCCCCCTAACTATATATATATTAACTCCAGGATCACACTACAGTGTAGAAAAGGGCATATACCTTTTACTTGCCTTACAGTACTTTACACAGTGCCATATATACTAAGTTCAGTTCAGTGAACTGAGATTCAGTGAAATGGGTTTTTAGTAATTTGTGTTTTCAGCAATGTGGTCGAGGTGAAATGAAATTCAGTGAAATGAGAAACAAAGTAGACCCATATATAAATAAATAAATAAATAAATATATATATATATATATATATATATATATATATATATATATATATATATATATATATCTTTGCCATATTTTGGCTGGGATTTGGTTAATATCCAAGACCATCATCATGTTATCTTCCTTTTATAGGATGTTAGCTATGATATATGTTGGTTTCTAATTGTTATACTTCACTATACCTTTATTACCAGACTTTCTCTTTGATAAACCCATATTTATGCATATGGTGAATGAAAGCATAGTTAGGTCTCTTCTTCACGAAAAGAGGCCATGAGGCCCGGGGCTACACTTCAAATTGCACTCAGTGCAATCAGCAGCAAAGCAATGCCTTTGTTTTTTTTTATGGTTTATTCTGGATTGTTCCTTTTATTATACAATATTAGCAGGTGAACTCCATCTATCACTCTGCCATTACTCATAAGCCTGACATTAACAGTGCTAAGTATTTTGATATTGCCGGGATGTTTTTTATCCTTAAAGAGAGTGTAGGCATTTAGATTGTATTTTATATACGGTCATGATGATACCGAGTCAGGGTGTTTTTATACCAGTGCCTTATTCTAGACACATTTATGAGGCACAAATGTTTTACAACTTGCTGTCTTACAAGCTTATGTATTGTACACAGTTTTTCTTGTTATGCATTTGACCCTTTTTGTTATCAAAGGTTTGTTTCATGTTTCCCTAGTTCTTCTGTACTCTTTTTCATAGTTAAATTCTTCTCATTCTATCTTATTTGCTGTCTGGGGATTAATTTATATGTCCGTGTCGTCACAATTTATTAAATCTGGCAAGACTGTTTGAATAAAGTTCTTTTCTGTTTGACAGCCTTGTAAGTGAATGCTTCAAACACACAGTTCTTAAAATTCCCCAGAATCTCTTAGCACTAATATTGATTTACCAATGGGTCATTGCAGCAAACTCTGAGTCATTGAAGCATACCCCTTTGAGTCACTAGGTTTTGAAAGATTAACATTGAAACAGGCGAGTTGAAAACCCTAAAACTACATAAAAAACTTTTTTTTTTGCAGGGGAAGAAGCCCCCTTGCAGTCCTCATACCACCCTATAGTTGTACCACAGTGGAGAAAAAAACAAAACAAAACAAAAAAAACAAAAAAACAAAAAAGCACTCTGCTGGCTTGCACAGTCCAACACACTAAGCGAAACAATCAGTGGCTATACCTTTGAACTAAAACTCATTGGCAGAGATACCAGTGATGACTCATAAGATAGCCTTAATATTAATGGGTTCTATTCTTTCAAGTGATGCTGGTTATGTGAATGTTAGGCACTAGACAGGTACATTCAGGCTGTCTGGCTGCCATGCTTGGCAACGACCTGTTTTTTTCGTAACATGAAAAAAAGTTGAATATTTGGTTTAACTGCAGGTATTTTGATAGTAAGGAACTAAGCATCTCAGTGGCAGAAGGAAACATTATGCTTTAGATAAAAGACAATGGTTTTATACAAAAATAAAAAGTGACAGATTCTTTACCTCAAACATTTGATACTGAGTGCAGTGGGCTCTCCAGAGCAGAAACTGGCATACAGCTTACAAGCACACTTGTGGTGGAGAAGTGAACCACTTTAGTTTTGCAAAAGAAAAAAAAAACTTTGAGAACAGTTTTTCACATACATAACAATGAAGGCCTTAACATGCCAGTGTCAAGAGGTCAGCATTTGTACTGGATTGTTGGCTGGGTACTCCCACAACTATGTTACACTAGGGACATAAGGGGCCTGATTCCAAAAGACTTGCTGTCCATGTAGGTGACCACTTACACTGCAAGTAGGTGTTTTAGAATCTGGCCCCTGTTATATGCCTGTTTATAGACATGTCTTACACTAACATAAGTCACTTATATTGAGAGCAAGTCTTTCAGAATAAGGACAGACTTACACTGGGATTAACTCTTTTGGAATCTGACCCTAGATGCATCAATGGAGACTGGTGAGGAAAGCCACAGCTGAGAAAAGGCATGGGAGTGTCTTCATTCAAAAGTCTGACTGACATGGCTTTAGTCAGGTTAATGCAGCTAAAACTGAATGCATCCACAATGTTCAAATGTACAAAATAAGTTTAAAATTAAGCTACATATGATGGTGTGGCAGAGATCATACCAATTAGCAAAACTTGTTCTATGACTCTTTCCTCACATGCCTCTTGGTCACAAGCTATGGAAAAGGTTCTTGCATATTGTAAGCACAGTCAACGCATGTAAAATACCTTGTTTGCATGCCAGCATTCAAACAGATGAAAAGCATCTCTACTGCAGAGATGCAAATATTCACATGCTCATCACGTCTCTCTTCAAATTCTACATTTGCTGCTGCCAAAAGGATTATCCAGTTGCTGTTATATTCTACTAAGTAAATTATGCCACACCGTAACCAAACCGACCTTTCCTTATACAAACGTGTTTTCAGGTTTGTACTTCTAATCCCTTGTAGTCTCACAGTCATTAGCTAAGTATGTTCCCTGCAGGTGCAAAATCATTTTAAAAAGTATTCATCATGCATTGCTTTACATAAGCAAATAACATCATGAAGAGAGAGAGCAGATGGACACAGGAGCAAGATGTTCACCTGCAGCATATTGCATCACTATCCTGTGCTGTTACTGAGCAAACTGTGAAGGTACACAGCTCACACACACTGTATTTATATTGACTGAGGTAATTTCATTAAAGCCACTTTTACTGAAATCATTATCAAAGTAATCTCACACTCAAAGACACTTTCACTGAAAAATCCACAAAAACAACAAGAAAAAAAAAATACGCCCCTCGCATCCCATTTACTTGCAAACCTTTACAATAACCCCCCCCCCCCAAAAAAAAAAAAATCCCACAATGTATGTGCAGGATTCTGCTGCAAAAAAACTAATTATACAGTAAACTAAGAAGCACTGTGTGAAACTGGAAGGTCTCTGGAATCAGTTAACCATTTTCTGAGCACTGTGTGAGACTGGAAGCTCTCTGGGATCAGTTAACCATTTTCTGAGCACTGTGTGAGACTGGAAGGTCTCTGGGATCAGTTAACCATTTTCTGAGCACTGTGTGAGACTGGAAGCTCTCTGGGATCAGTTAACCATTTTCTGAGCACTGTGTGAGACTGGAAGCTCTCTGGGCTCAGTTAACCATTTTCTGAGCACTGTGTGAGACTGGAAGGTCTCTGGGATCAGTTAACCATTTTCTGAGCACTGTGTGAGACTGGAAGGTCTCTGGGATCAGTTAACCATTTTCTGAGCACTGTGTGAGACTGGAAGCTCTCTGGGATCAGTTAACCATTTTCTGAGCACTGTGTGAGACTGGAAGGTCTCTGGGATCAGTTAACCATTTTCTGAGCACTGTGTGAGACTGGAAGTTCTCTGGGATCAGGTAACCATTTTGCTGAGCACTGTGTGACACTGTAAGGTCTCTGGGATCAGTTAACCATTTTCTGAGCACTGTGTGAGACTGGAAGCTCTCTGGGATCAGTTAACCATTTTCTCAGCACTGTGTGAGACTGGAAGGTCTCTGGGATCAGTTAACCATTTTCTGAGCACTGTGTGAGATTGGAAGCTCTCTGGGATCAGTTAACCATTTTCTGAGCACTGTGTGAGACTGGAAGGTCTCTGGGATCAGTTAACCATTTTCTGAGCACTGTGTGAGACTGGAAGCTCTCTGGGATCAGTTAACCATTTTGCTGAGCACTGTGTGAGACTGGCAGCTGTCTGGGATCAGTTAACCATTTTCTGAGTACTGTGTGAGACTGGAAGGTATATGGGCTCAGTTAACCATTTTCTGAGCACTGTGTGAGACTGGAAGTTCTCTGGGATCAGTTAACCATTTTCTGAGCACTGTGTGAGACTGGAAGCTCTCTGGGATCAGTTAACCATTTTCTGAGCACTGTGTGAGACTGGAAGGTATCTGGGCTCAGTTAACCATTTTCTGAGCACTGTGTGAGACTGGAAGGTCTCTGGGATCAGTTAACTATTTTCTGAGCACTGTGTGAGACTGGAAGCTCTCTGGGATCAGTTAACCATTTTCTGAGCACTGTGTGAGACTGGAAGCTCTCTGGGATCAATTAACCATTTTCTGAGCACTGTGTGAGACTGGAAGCTCTCTGGGATCAGTTAACCATTTTCTGAGCACTGTGTGAGACTGGAAGGTATCTGGGCTCAGTTAACCATTTTCTGAGCACTGTGTGAGACTGGCAGGTGTCTGGGATCAGTTAACCATTTTCTGAGCACTGTGTGAGACTGGAAGCTCTCTGGGATCAGTTAACCATTTTCTGAGCACTGTGTGAGACTGGAAGCTCTCTGGGATCAATTAACCATTTTCTGAGCACTGTGTGAGACTGGAAGCTCTCTGGGATCAGTTAACCATTTTCTGAGCACTGTGTGAGACTGGAAGCTCTCTGGGATCAGTTAACCATTTTCTGAGCACTGTGTGAGACTGGAAGGTCTCTGGGATCAGTTAACTATTGTCTGAGCACTGTGTGAGACTGGAAGTTCTCTGGGATCAGGTAACCATTTTGCTGAGCACTGTGTGAGACTGGCAGGTGTCTGGGATCAGTTAACCATTTTCTGAGTACTGTGTGAGACTGGCAGGTGTCTGGGATCAGTTAACCATTTTCTGAGCACTGTGCGAGACTGCAAGGTCTCTGGGATCAGTTAACCATTTTCTGAGTACTTTGTGAGACTGGCAGGTGTCTGGGATCAGTTAACCATTTTCTGAGCACTGTGTGAGACTGGAAGCTCTCTGGGATCAGTTAACCATTTTCTGAGCACTGTGTGAGACTGGAAGCTCTCTGGGATCAGTTAACCATTTTCTGAGCACTGTGTGAGACTGGAAGCTCTCTGGGATCAGTTAACCATTTTCTGAGCACTGTGTGAGACTGGAAGCTCTCTGGGCTCAGTTAACCATTTTCTGAGCACTGTGTGAGACTGGAAGGTCTCTGGGATCAGTTAACCATTTTCTGAGCACTGTGTGAGACTGGAAGGTCTCTGGGATCAGTTAACCATTTTCTGAGCACTGTGTGAGACTGGAAGGTCTCTGGGATCAGTTAACCATTTTCTGAGCACTGTGTGAGACTGGAAGGTCTCTGGGATCAGTTAACCATTTTCTGAGCACTGTGTGAGACTGGAAGTTCTCTGGGATCAGGTAACCATTTTGCTGAGCACTGTGTGACACTGTAAGGTCTCTGGGATCAGTTAACCATTTTCTGAGCACTGTGTGAGACTGGAAGCTCTCTGGGATCAGTTAACCATTTTCTCAGCACTGTGTGAGACTGGAAGGTCTCTGGGATCAGTTAACCATTTTCTGAGCACTGTGTGAGATTGGAAGCTCTCTGGGATCAGTTAACCATTTTCTGAGCACTGTGTGAGACTGGAAGGTCTCTGGGATCAGTTAACCATTTTCTGAGCACTGTGTGAGACTGGAAGCTCTCTGGGATCAGTTAACCATTTTGCTGAGCACTGTGTGAGACTGGCAGGTGTCTGGGATCAGTTAACCATTTTCTGAGTACTGTGTGAGACTGGAAGGTATATGAGCTCAGTTAACCATTTTCTGAGCACTGTGTGAGACTGGAAGTTCTCTGGGATCAGTTAACCATTTTCTGAGCACTGTGTGAGACTGGAAGCTCTCTGGGATCAGTTAACCATTTTCTGAGCACTGTGTGAGACTGGAAGGTATCTGGGCTCAGTTAACCATTTTCTGAGCACTGTGTGAGACTGGAAGGTCTCTGGGATCAGTTAACTATTTTCTGAGCACTGTGTGAGACTGGAAGCTCTCTGGGATCAGTTAACCATTTTCTGAGCACTGTGTGAGACTGGAAGTTCTCTGGGATCAGGTAACCATTTTGCTGAGCACTGTGTGAGACTGGTAGGTGTCTGGGATCAGTTAACCATTTTCTGAGTACTTTGTGAGACTGGCAGGTGTCTGGGATCAGTTAACCATTTTCTGAGCACTGTGTGAGACTGGAAGCTCTCTGGGATCAGTTAACCATTTTCTGAGCACTGTGTGAGACTGGAAGCTCTCTGGGATCAGTTAACCATTTTCTGAGCACTGTGTGAGACTGGAAGCTCTCTGGGATCAGTTAACCATTTTCTGAGCACTGTGTGAGACTGGAAGTTCTCTGGGATCAGGTAACCATTTTGCTGAGCACTGTGTGAGACTGGCAGGTGTCTGGGATCAGTTAACCATTTTCTGAGTACTGTGTGAGACTGGCAGGTGTCTGGGATCAGTTAACCATTTTCTGAGCACTGTGTGAGACTGGAAGCTCTCTGGGATCAGTTAACCATTTTCTGAGCACTGTGTGAGACTGGAAGCTCTCTGGGATCAGTTAACCATTTTCTGAGCACTGTGTGAGACTGGAAGCTCTCTGGGATCAGTTAACCATTTTCTGAGCACTGTGTGAGACTGGAAGCTCTCTGGGATCAGTTAACCATTTTCTGAGCACTGTGTGAGACTGGAAGGTCTCTGGGATCAGTTAACTATTTTCTGAGCACTGTGTGAGACTGGAAGTTCTCTGGGATCAGGTAACCATTTTGCTGAGCACTGTGTGAGACTGGCAGGTGTCTGGGATCAGTTAACCATTTTCTGAGTACTGTGTGAGACTGGCAGGTGTCTGGGATCAGTTAACCATTTTCTGAGCACTGTGCGAGACTGCAAGGTCTCTGGGATCAGTTTACCATTTTCTGAGCACTGTTTGAGATTGCAAGCTCTCTGGGATCAGTTAACCATTTTCTGAGCACTGTATGAGACTGCAAGGTCTCTGGGATCAGTTTACCATTTTCTGAGCACTGTGTGAGACTCAAAGGTGTCTGGGATCAGTTAATCATTTTCTGAGCACTGTGTGAGACTGGAAGGCTTCTCTGATCCTGTTGGTCAGAGTACTGCATACAGTTCTGGAGACCATACAAGCAGAAGGATACCAAAGGGTGTAAGCAGGATGAGAAAAGTGATTGCAAGAAAACGTTGGGGAAACTATAAGGACAAGTTACAAGAACTATGATTCTCAGTCAAGGAGAGCAGAGACAGAAGGAATATGATCTGAGAGCCACAGACAATAAAATGAAACTATGAAGAATTAAACATCAAGAAAATATTGGGGGACAGCAGAGATCAGCAATCACAAATGGAGGGGGCTAGTTTTAACCAAACCTTTAAGAAAGGCTACATTATGGGGAGAAGTGGCAGATGCATGGAATGGTTAGGCAGAATGGACAATGAGGAAGAATATAAAGGATTCTTTCAAGATATCACAGGAACTGTGGAAGAAAGATAGAAATAGGGTTGGAGGGGCAGCTTCATTGTTAACTGCAGATCAGCTTGTTAACTGAGCTTCTTCTGGCAGCTGATGAAAATACCTTGTCTGAAATAGTTATTACCCCTATGCCCTCCTGGCCAATTACATCTATCACACTCCTTAGCTAAACTATGGAATTCTCTGCCCCCCCCCCCCTCCGCTGTACTCACAACCCTCTAATTTCAAATCTCTCCTCCATTCTTACCTTACCTCAAGCTGGGACTGTTCCTGCTGCCTTCCCACCTATATTACACTGTTGTCGCTTTGAAACCTCCTTTCAATCACATCTACTATCAGCTTTGATCACTAACATTATTATTAGAACAATCACTAAACTTGTATAAACACTTTATGACATGTACTTTTAATTATATTCTCTGTATTACTTTTGACTTTATCTATATTTTAACATTTGTGGTTTTAAACATATACTCCCTGATTTTGTATCTGTATTTTAAATTGTATATTTATGCTTTGTATACTGTATATTCCATATTGTACTTATGTTATATTCTGTTAACTGCTTTTGGAGCTTCTCTCCCTGGGCCTCCACTGAAAATGGGCTCTGCTTGGCCCAGTGGACTTCCCCGGTCATCAAACTGGAAAATAAATAAATAAATAAATAAAATTTTACCTACCTTTTCCCTTTCTTCATGTCATCACATTATTATGTCACATCAGGGGCTCTGCATGTTTGTCTCGGGCCTCCTCTGCTATACTAGGTAACGCTTCATAGTCACAGGGTATCACAGAAAACACAACTGAATTTTGATGACTTTGTAAAGCCCCATTCACAGTGTAATATTTAAGCTGCAGTGCCTTCTGCTTGATTTCACAGATTAGTAAATGAAAAATGTGAAACAAATTCAGTTGCTTGGGTTTTGAAAGATGTGGCTGTGTGGGGAATATTTCTTGTCCTCCTGCAAGTCATAAAACAAACTCTACTGGGCAAACCAGTTCTACCTGTACTCAAACATACAGAAAACAGCTGCAATCTCATTTTAATTGGAAGAGACTCATCTTTGCAACAAATGGGCCCTGTCATTTTAGCACTCTTCCGGTGAGTGCCATTGCTGCAAAGGATATTTGCTAAGACGCATTTCTAACATCCCTGAAGTTGCCTTTTACTCCAGTGTTGTGCAACAAAGGGGTGGGTCCATAAATATGGAGGAGTTGGGAGTCTAATCCCCCACATGTGTGTTCTGAGATGCTTGTCTCCTGTACAAAGTAGTTTGAAGTTTATGGAAAGTGACTAAGCAAGTTACTTTATGGCGTCAGCAAATTCCTTTTGGCAGATCTACAAGATTTTTGATAAACTTCGGCAAATTTTAAACAGTCAGTGCTATCACATTTGAACAAGTTTCATACCTGATTGATTTAGAATGCCATCAGTGAGTTGTCTTGTTGGCAAATGACTGTGCATGCTTTAAAACAGAGCATGTGTGTCAGTCAAGGGGCAGCTCTTTCCTTAATTTATGTACAGCAGTTGTGGGACTTATTTTATTACTTATGAGGTAATTTAATTATGTAGTTTTTGTGTATGTGTGAATGGCCTTCAATATTTTTTTCTTAGACTCTCTCAGAGATAATGGGTCTGTGGGATGTAAAAGATGGAGGTTATCTGGAGAGGACAGAAAAGATTTGCTGCTGACTGTTTTCAGTTTGGACTAGTTTTCAGTGACTTTAGTTTGTATTTTAAGAAAAGTCTTAAGCTTCTCTAATCAAAAGCATTTTTGATACTACATTTTCTGTTTATATACCAAACTGTACTAGAAAATGATTTCCACTTTCAGAGTTGCTTCAGTTTTTGATGAGAAACAGAGATGTATTACCTATTTTTTTAGCCTGATCAAGGGGCACAACACTGGAACTATAACCTGTGTAGGAACTGATCCAAGACCCAGATACAGCTAAACTGAATGAAATGTATTCCTAACAGAAAGGCTGAGTCTGTGAAGCATGTACTTAGACACCCATACTGTGGCTAGAAGTACTACTGTTTCTTTTGTGAATTAATTTGGTGTGTTTAAGCAAATGTATAACCATAAGTGAAAGTGTGTTGAGTCTTCCTGATATACCATTAATTTTTAAATTGCTGATGTTTGCTTCTGTGGGTGTCTAGAGGAACTCCAAATAAGCACACCAGGTAAATGACTGTAGAAACCACCAAATCCACAAATAAATCCAATCGAGAAAGTCCAAATGGATGACACAAACACTTTAATACAAGTTGAAGCGCTTTTCGTCTACTGACATCAGTAGACTTCCTCAGAACTATACAAATAACCTTAAACTGCCATCTTTAAATACTATTAAAAACATCAGCTGACATTAATTAAAAGTTATTACTGGCCAATATTTCTTAAATACATACTTTAAAAGTAAAATCAAGACAAACATATAACTAAATAACTAAATGTTTTACTCACAAACCCTTTTTTAATGTAAATAATGTTTTCCTAATGCATTGAAAACATTCATTAAAATAATGTTATAACATAAGCTTGAATCCTTAAAAATCCCTTCAAATTAAATTAAAGCTAAAGAATTATCGTCTTAAACTTTTCAATTTCAGTAGGCAACTAATTGAACACAGGTCATTAAGACCTGGAAATGCATAAGAGTTTAATTTTATCTGCCACATCAATTCTTTCTCTTCTAGCAATAAATGAAGGGGAACACCCTGGTCATTATTCGAAATTTGGTCGATTATTAAAAACTTAAAGGAATGGTCTTTGTATAAGGAAACATGTTTGGCTAATGCATTCTCTAATCTGCCTTTCCTTATAGCATATAGGTGTTCATATATTCTATCCTGCAATCTACGTTCGGTCTTACCTATGTAGAACCCTGGGCATTGTTGGCACATAGCTAAATAAACCACCATACGGGAATTGCAGTTAGTTCTATGTTTCAACTTATATGTTCTACCCGAAATAGTAAACCTATTAGCCTCAAGAATAGTACTACATCTATTGCAATTTTGACATTTAAAGGTTCCTGGAGTTTTAACAAACCTAGATGTAGGCTTCTCTAATAATGTTTTCAAGTTGCTTCCTCTTCTAAAAGTAATTTCAGGCCTCAATCCCAGTTTATTATACAACAAAGGGTTAGTTTTAAATATATTGTAACCAAAAAGCAAAAACACACACGAAATAAAGCAAAAAGTCTCCGGCACAATAAAGGTTTTCCTTGTATCAGTGAAGGCAGGCAGACCACTCGAGGAAGTAGCAAACACTTTTAATCCATAAACTCACATCAACGAACAAAAACAAGAACAAAAGCAGAGGTCGATTAAGCGCTTTCGTCTCCTGTTACGGAGACTTCATCAGAATCCTGTGTTCAATTAGTTGCCTACTGAAATTGAAAAGTTTAAGACGATAATTATTTAGCTTTAATTTAATTTGAAGGGATTTTTAAGGATTCAAGCTTATGTTATAACATTATTTTAATGAATGTTTTCAATACATTAGGAAAACATTATTTACATTAAAAAAGGGTTCGTGATGTAAAACATTAATTATTTAGTTACTATTCTTTTTTATGTTTGTCTTGATTTTACTTTTAAAGTATGTATTTAAGAAATATTGGCCAGTAATAACTTTTAATTAATGTCAGCTGATGTTTTTAATAGTATTTAAAGATGGCAGTTTAAGGTTATTTGTATAGTTCTGAGGAAGTCTACTGATGTCAGTAGACGAAAAGCGCTTCAACTTGTATTAAAGTGTTTGTGTCATCCATTTGGACTTTCTCGATTGGATTTATTTGTGGATTTGGTGGTTTCTACAGTCATTTACCTGGTGTGCTTATTTGGAGTTTCTCAGTTTTTGTTTTTTCGTGCAACAAGTTTTATGGCGTCAGGCGCACTGGTACATGAGAGTAGTTTCTCACCTGGATCAACACCTATTATACTTAGGGGCTGCAATAGTGCTGCGGAGGCAGCACCAGCTGTAACAAGTAATGGTTTGGCACACGACACTCTTTTCGATTCATTGTTTTTGCGCATGGATTCCCTGTGCGCAAGACTTGACAAAATAGATTCGCAGCAACAGGAAATGAAGAACCTGTTTGCTGAGAGACACGAACCCTTGTTATCGCCATGAGTGTTAAACCCGGCCACTATTCCCGAAGCAACACCGGGTAATTTGGATCGTATTAACAGAGTGGTAGCACTGCCTGGGTTTAATATTGATTCTAATCTTGTGACAACTGCCGACAACAGAGGGAATATAGATAGACCAAATGATGGGTTAGCCCGAGAGCAAAACAATGTGACCGAGAATATGAATGCGAATGGGTTTCCTGGAATCAATCGTTGGCTGGCGGAAAGTTTTTCTTTTCCACGGCAGGCTAATAACATGAACAGCGATGACGCTAATAGTTTTGGCAACAATTTTGAGGTAAATATACAACCCGAAATTGTTTTAAAGCTCCAAAAGTTTGATAAATTATTAGTAAAAACAAAGAAATTACAGTTGGAAATTAATTGCTTTAATGAATGTTTGGCTTGCAATGTGATACCGAAGGGGTTGAGACATTATCAATTCCCCACTGGTTTGGTGAATAATTCTGATTTTCATAAAGAATTACTTCAGTTATTCGAGCGAAACGGAGCTGATTTATTAAGGCTTATGGTTAAGCATTATACTTTGTGGCTGAATGACTTGAACAATGAAATCATTTTGCTCGATTCATCTATTAAAATCAATACTGAATTTGAACGGTACAAATATGATTATGAACAATGTTTTAACAGTGTCAACCAATATTTGGGGAAATTAAGGCTTAACAAAATTAAAAAACTTGAAAGGGATTGTATTGCCTACGAAAATGGGACTGCATATCCACAACCGCCCATTTTACAAGCTTGGCAACATCCTTTACCAAATGGTGTTGAGCAAACAAGGGAAGTTCAAAGAGATAACATCCCAATTAACAACTTTAAACCTAATGTAAGGTTTCAAAATTCTACTGGGTTGCTTAATCCTGATCCCACTAATGATAGTGGGCCTGCTGTGAGAAGAAGTGAACGTTTGCAGAACCGGAACAACAACAACAAAACAAACACGTTTAGCGGTCAGCACGTACAACCTTACTATCATAATCAGGTTTTTCACGAGGGACTCCAGCAGGGGGCCATACCCAAACAAAAGAACAAAGTTTATTACAACAAATTGAGGGGCCCAAAAACAAGGTGAACTGTGGAGTCGGATCCACTGAATTCTTTTTGACTGAATGTTTGCCTTGTGAGTTTAAAGCCCCTGATGTACTGACTGATAGTGTGTTGACTTTAAAAAGACAGGAACCTATGGACGATGAGTTGGGGGTTGAACATCTTGATAATGTTGAATTTGTTGAATTTGAGGGATGTGAGGTAACTGAAGGACTGGACCAAGAGATTAGTGGTCATGATTTTTTTGGGGCTAACGCTGATGTGGTGTTGACTCCTGATAACCTTGCAACTGTGTTAGTTGATCTAAGTATGACTGATGAACATAATGCAGTGACTATGAAACCAGACATCAAACTGAATAGCACTGGTGACTTTAAAATCTACAATTTTTCCTCTGTGACCCTGCTTGATGAATTGGTTGAATTACTATCCAAAGGTTATACATACGTTCCTAAAAATAATATGGATTTAGTTAACACAACTTTAGATATTAAACTTTTTGCCAGAAAATTGAATTTTAATTTGATGTTGGGAGGTTATGAAGGGAGTAACACTAAACCCAATCCTTTTTGGGTACCTAGTACATTTAATCCCCCACTTCACCCTCTTATTCAATTATTTGAGACAATGTGTGAATTAGATCTGAGACATAAGGTGAAACATCCCACTAACTTTGTAGTTAAGAATAAGGAATGTGAGTTGATAGAATTTGTTCGTACACACAATTTACGTGTGTGTAAACCAGACAAAGGAGGAGGGGCTGTCATTTTTGACCAGGAGGATTATTTAAATAGGATGACCAACTTGGTTAACAACGCAGCATACCAGCTTAGTTCTAGATCTGAGACAAACAGGGCGTACGCTAGCATTAAGAGTAGTATTGAGGATATGTTTATTGAAGGCAGATTGCATGAGGAACATTACCAATACATGTTAATTTTACATCCAAGATATCCAAAAATATTTGGTATACCCAAAATCCACAAGGACGTTATTCATCCACCTATGCGTCCTTTAGTGGATAGCCGAGGATCACCCACTTACACCTGTGCGAAAGTAGTAGATTCCATCCTTAAAAAATACCTGGTGGATGAGGAGCATATTTGCAAAGATTCTTGGTCATTTTTGGATAAAATTAATACTTTAGACTTTGACTCTAACTGTAATTTCCTAACAGTGGATGTCAAAGACTTGTACACCTGTATTCCTCATGCTATAGCCACTGAATGGGTAGCGGCTATGCTCAAAATGAAAAATGCCCCTTCCATGGAAATTTCATTAGTCATTGAACTTCTTGAAATAATTTTATATAACAATTTTTTTACCTTAGGCGACAACTTTTACCTACAGAAAGTAGGAGTAGCTATGGGCTCCCCATGTGGAGCCAGTGTGGCTAACATAGTGATGGCTTTTTGGGAAAGGGAACATGTCTTTAACAATCACGTGTTGTTGGAGAAAATCCGATTTTACACTAGATACCTGGACGATATTTTTATAATATTTGAAGGGGATGAAATAATTGGTGAGAACATCGTTGAAAGGTTTAACTCCTCAACAACGTTTTTAGAATTCACATCTTCTTTTAGTACCAGTGCAATTGCTTACTTGGACATATGGTTAGAGAAGAAAATTGAATTGAAGGCCTTTGTTTCCACTATTCATAGAAAAATCACTTATTCCAATTCGCTTTTGCATTATACAAGTTGTCACCCAAATTTTCAAAAGAAATCAGTGGTTAAAGGGCAACTCGTGAGAGCAGCCCGAATAGTGAGTCTTGATGCTGATTTTAAAAATGAATGTGAACACTTGAAATCTATGTTCACATTGAGGGGTCTTCCCCACATCTTCCCTTGTGGACTCACTAGTAAGAGAAGTAACCCTTAAAAGAAATACTGGAGTATTTAAACCTATACTCAGTAAAACTCATGTAGCACCCTTAATGGGAGAACAACCTAATGTGAATGTCTCACTAAATTCATCTGATTTAACTACTGGTGTATTACAGGTCAACTTACCAGTTAGCAAAGAGAATCCTCCTAGACTTATTTTAACGTTCAACATTGATAGTTATATGATAATCGACCTTATTAGAAAAAATTGGGATATATTTAAAACTAACCCTTTGTTGTATAATAAATTGGGATTGAGGCCTGAAATTACTTTTAGAAGAGGAAGCAACTTGAAAAAATTATTAGAGAAGCCTACATCTAGGTTTGTTAAAACTCCAGGAACCTTTAAATGTCAAAATTGCAATAGATGTAGTACT
Organism: Protopterus annectens; assembly: GCF_019279795.1. Lineage (NCBI taxonomy): Eukaryota > Metazoa > Chordata > Ceratodontiformes > Protopteridae > Protopterus > Protopterus annectens. The sequence goes on from NC_056733.1 coordinate 598,928,577, forward strand.
ATTCTTGAGGCTAATAGGTTTACTATTTCGGGTAGAACATATAAGTTGAAACATAGAACTAACTGCAATTCCCGTATGGTGGTTTATTTAGCTATGTGCTAACAATGCCCAGGGTTCTACGTAGGTAAGACCGAACGTAGATTGCAGGATAGAATATATGAACACCTATATGCTATAAGGAAAGGCAGATTAGAGAATGCATTAGCCAAACATGTTTCCTTATACAAAGACCATTCCTTTAAGTTTTTAATAATCGACCAAATTTCGAATAATGACCAGGGTGTTCCCCTTCATTTATTGCTAGAAGAGAAAGAATTGATGTGGCAGATAAAATTAAACTCTTATGCATTTCCAGGTCTTAATGACCTGTGTTCGATTAGTTGCCTACTGAAATTGAAAAGTTTAAGACGATAATTCTTTAGCTTTAATTTAATTTGAAGGGATTTTTAAGGATTCAAGCTTATGTTATAACATTATTTTAATGAATGTTTTCAATACATTAGGAAAACATTATTTACATTAAAAAAGGGTTCGTGATGTAAAACATTTAGTTATTTAGTTACTATTCTTTTTTATGTTTGTCTTGATTTTACTTTTAAAGTATGTATTTAAGAAATATTGGTCAGTAATAACTTTTAATTAATGTCAGCTGATGTTTTTAATAGTATTTAAAGATGGCAGTTTAAGGTTATTTGTATAGTTCTGAGGAAGTCTACTGATGTCAGTAGACGAAAAGCGCTTCAACTTGTATTAAAGTGTTTGTGTCATCCATTTGGACTTTCTCGATTGGATTTATTTGTGGATTTGGTGGTTTCTACAGTCATTTACCTGGTGTGCTTATTTGGAGTTTCTCAGTTTTTGTTTTTTCGTGCAACAAGTTTTATGGTGTCTAGAGGAAACAACTAGCTCTAACTACATGTTCAGAACTTTTGCCCCTATGAACTCAACTTTGAAGCATATTTTTGGGAAAGCAAATTTTTTTTGCAGCAATTATGTTGCAAGTAAAAGCATAATGCTGCTTTCTTAATTGCCCAGAAATTAAATGCAGTACAAATTGACTAGGACCATCTGACGGTACCTTTCTCTGATTCCCTGTACAACTTTGGAAGTATATCTCAGTGTTCTGTTTTCTAAGGCATACTCGAGTGAGCAAATATGTGTCCATGTGCAGTTGAACAAAAGAAGTTCAAAAAACAAAAAGCTCAACAACGTAATGTCATGCTGTTCTTCAGAATTGGTTTTCACAGTTAGAAAATTTGGAGTACGCTACTATGATAGTGAATGCATATGCACCATCTGTGGAGAAAATGGCTAGACAGCTACACTGGTGAACAGAAAAAGGAAGGCACTGAAACCAAACCAATTAACCAAGTTCTAGATCATTTAAAGCTGGGGATGGTAGAGCTATCCAGTCCACAAAGTGAGTAATAATAACAGTAAAAATGACACAAAATTCCAGACTGGAACACAAGTGGTACTTGTAGTGATTCCTTCAATAAGAAGCATTTGACCAGTGCTGGGGCTGTGTTGCACATGAAAAATTACAAAGCAGAAATAGCTAAATATCATATCATACTAGAATCAATACCTTCAGTACATTATCACATTAACATCCATAATAAAGACAATCAAAGCAATCCAGTTGAAAATGAGATTCTACTAATAGAAGAAGACAAAAAAAAGCAGGGAAGCCAATGATAAAGCAAAAACGTTGCAGGCAATTTGGATGTGCCTCAGTGGATAAATTACAAAACTGGGGGTTAGCTCATGCAGTACAGGTCCTGAATGTAAAACTACTTTAGGAAAAATGTGAACAGTTGGGAAACAAGTACAGATCCTTACAAACTAAACACATGCTAGATACGGGACTAATGCTAGCAAAGGATACAATGGAATTGCTTAGAAGGACCTGTGTGAGCTTCAGTTCAGTGTATGTCACATTCACATCCCTAATCATTTTACCCTTTTACCAGAACTGGTTCAGTCCATGGGGGTAAATAAATAATGAAGTTTCACACAAGTAAAGCCAGGTGCACGGCACAAAGTCCAAAATTATAAATTCCAATACCCAGCACTCATCCACAGTGGAAAAAGCAGCATCAATTCACAAAAGTACAAAGTACAAGTATGAAGTACTTTATTCCACATTTCGCAACTACTTTCACAACTACGGCAGACTGGTTTTGGTACAGTATACTGGTTTTGGCTAAACCAGTCTTCTTCAGTGCTTAACCATCAAGACAGTGTAACATCACTTAAATAATACCCTGACATTAGCCGGTTAATTACAAAATGTTATTTAGACCGGGGGGAAAAGTGCACCCAACTTAATAATCCAAACCTTCCCTTTTTTATTCAAAATACTGTGCCAGCCCCCCCCCCCCCATAGCTTCTAATTAACAGAACTGTATCTATAACAGTAAACTAAAATCTCACTGTTTTATGATTTAGAGTATGTTTGAACATGGCATTTGACACTCTGGCAAATTTAATATCACTAAGGTCTTCTGAAATTCTGAGTTTTAATGGATGTGAGGTCTGTCCCACACAAAAACATAAAAAGCTGAACAGCTACATGTTGCCAAATATATAACCCAATCTGTGCCACAATTCCCAAACATTCTTAATTGATATACTGTTGATGTATTAAAAGATGAAAGACATTCAGTCTTGGAAATATATTTACAAAAACTACAGTGACCACAGGGCTGGCAACCTTGGATCATGGTGCCACCTAAGGTCAATTGATCCAGAGACTGATTATTAAGGTCGCCCCTTTTATAATGACTGAACCACCCTTCCAATGCTTTTCCCTTTCTGAAAGAGAAAAGACATCCACCTGATAACATGGGCGTGTCATAAAAAGCTCTCTGAAATTATGAAAAAAAAAATGTTATTCTCTCTTGGAGAAATATTTAACAGCCATTCCATGGGTTGCATAGTGGCAATGGATGGGACTTTAACGATACAATGATGATTCATCCAGCTAAAAATGTCAGCAATGAAACTAAGACAGCAAAAATGTACAGCCAATGAAGTATGTTTCTCTCAGATACAATTGAATTAACAAAAGAGTAAAACAAAACAGCACGTCACTGAAGAGCCTGTCTCAGATTGGACTCCTGTGTGGAAGCGCTCCAAGCATAGTGTACATTGTTAGAACCCTCAACAGCTGATATATGGAAAAAATCTAGCTTGTCCATTCTTTTAAACCATCCGTACTTGAGGGCACCATGATGAGTGTTATGCCCTCTACAGTATGTGCTGCAGGCAGGACCTTTACTAAGGTACAATGTTCACAGAGGATTCACTGAGTCATTATGTGTCCAGTTATGTGCTACATAAGGCTCACAGAGGATTCACTGAGCTATATATGTCCAGTTATGAACTACAGAAGGCTCAAAGAGGATTCTCTCAGCCAAATATGTCTAATTATGTACTACATAAGGATCACACAGGATTCTCTGAATGCAAAGAAATGCATCATCATTCCCTTCGGTAAAAACAATGTCCCTTCACACTATCAAATTAACAACAATACCCTGTGTACCTACAAAGTGGTAAAAGATCTGGGATTACAAGTAGACTGTGACCTTAACTTTGACCACCATGTGTTGACATTTGTAAGGAAGGCTTTCTTCGCAGCACACTTGATTAGCAAAGGCATCACCTCTACAGCAAAGGAGGTTATAAGCCCTCTATACTCATCACTAATCAAACTCATAATTGAGTATAACGCTTCTTTCAAAATGTACTATACAAAGTACCTGCAGCAGTTGCAGAGGTTTCTAACTAAGAAGATCAAAGGACTCCAGCATGTGCCTTACACAGACTGACTAAAGTCCCTGTCACTATAGTCAGTATCGTATAGACTTCTTAGGGGAGAAACTCACGAAACCAAGAAAAATCACAAACTAGAACCAAAAAAGTGAGCTGGAATCCACACCCGATGCAGGAACTTTTATTTACAGATAACTTAGGGGAGACTTATGCCTGCCTTACAGAGCAAGCTCCAATCTGAACCTAGTGAATTTGCTGCACATGTGTAAATCAAACAGGACTAGTGCTATCCATTCCAGGGACCTAAATATGGCCTGCGACTTGAATAGGACATGCTGGAGGGGCAGATTTGTCTCCCAGCGACTGCTGCATTTTTGGAATAGGCTATCAATTCATGTGAAGCAGAGAAGCTGCATGGCACTGTTCAAAAGGAACCTGGATGAGTGGATGGGGCACCGTAAATTCTTACCAGGGATAGTTCCCACAACCCTCCTAGACATGGGCAGTCATTACTAAATACATTCCTGGATATTGACTAGAGTAAATCAAAAACAGAAGACAAACTGATAAAAAAAACACGCAAGGCCGCAGATATTCCGACAAATCCAGCTCAAACAACTTGAAATGTAATATTAGCACTTTCATTTTATTTTATAATAAAACTTCTTCAGATGAAGTGAACCAAACACACACTGTTTAAATACAATTCTAAATGATCATGTGACAACTTTTAAAATCATGTGATCAGCATAAAATCATGTGATAGCCAAAAACTTTTAAAATCATGTGATCAGCTTTAAATCATGTGAGACTAGAGTATCTATGGCATTACATTGGGATGAAATGGCTAGGCTTGAAATGACCTCCGGGTCGATATCCTAGTAACCTCCTACGATCCTATATATGTCCAGTTATGTACTGCACAAGTCTCCTGCAGGGTTCCATGAGCTATATATGTCCATTTGCAGCCTACAGAATGCTAACACAGGATTCTTAGAGGCATATATGTCCAGTTACAACCTACACAATACCCACGCATGATTTTCAGAGACATGTATGACCATTTACAGTTTACAGACTGCACACACTGAATTCTCAGAGCTATATATGTCCAGCTATGGCTTACAGAATGCTCACATAGGATTCTCAGAACCTATGTCCACTTATGACCTATAGAATTCTCACATGTGATTCTGAGAGTTTTACTTGTGCAGTTATGATCCATGGATGAAAAATATGAGATTGGGAACAAGGTATATTACAGATGAATAGGCTGTGCACAGTGGAATGGTCCTGGAGTGGTCATCACGTAAAATGACATGGTTATTGTAAGATATGCAGTTATACACAGAAAAGCAGGCACACACAAGACAGAGATGGAGATCTGTCTGGAGAGCAGTGTCCCATGATGGACATCACTGGCATGGCAGATGTAGAGGTCATTACCAAAGGTCATGTAACAGCCACCGAGAGTGAAGCAGTGGTACTTAACAGCATTACAGAAGGCATTGGTGAAGAAGCATCAGGCACGCAGCAATTCTGTACAGTTAGCTGCCATGACTGCCTTTATCTGAAACAGAATGCCAAATATGTGCTTAGAGATATTGGCATGACATAGAAATCAGAAATCCTTGTGACATGCAGGAAAAGAAACACACCTAGGCTGGCATCATATGCAGTATGTTGAACCACAGGAAGTTACAGGGCATGCAGAATCACCTGATTTCCCAAGGGTCAAAAATGTCTGTGCTAAACCAGTGGATGCTGGAGAAGAACCTAAAGAAAAGCTGTCTTTCTTAACGGTAAATTCATTATCCCACAACATCAACTGGCTTTCCATAAGACAAGTTGTTAGGGGACATTGTGGAAACTTAAAAATTCTTATACAGAAGGATGTTTCCTACTGGCATAATAAGGCAACATGCTAACTGGGCTGTGGGCCTCTCAATGGGGGGGGGGGGGGGGGGTCCTCAAAGGTCTGTGTACCAGTTATGTTTTCCACCTAAAATATTTTTCAGATTGGAAGTGAAACATGTATCTGTTTGAGGTACACATTAAATGAGCAAAGAATGATATATGCTTACTCATGTCAAGCAAATCACAATACGAAACACTTTAGAGGTGGCAAAATTAAATGGAATTCATCGTGCTCAACGTTTAGTATGGAAAAGGAGGAGAAGATTAACACAGGGAATCATTATTAAGGAACAGAAAAGGAAGAAGGTGAATGGGCGGGAAATGAAAAGCCAAAGCAGCTGCTTACTTCAGGGACTGAACTGACTCGATACAAACATTTTGGTAAAATTCTGCTTGCCATATAAACCCAAAAATTGGTATTTTATTTTAAACTAAGACAAGTAATCATACCCAAGTATATATATCTAGCATTTTGATAACTGTAGAATTTGTTTAACAGGGCTATGTCATAGTATTTTCCAAGTTCACACTGCTGTTTTTTTTACTTATAGGGGGAAGTAGAGAACAAAATCTCAAAAATAAAGCTTTAAAGGTAGCGGTAAATAAAAAAATGCGGGATTGAAATACAGAAGCTTGAAAAGGACCTGAAAGTGATGTAGGAGTTGGAAAAAGAGAGACTGAGACAAGAAGGCAGGCCTTTGAGCAGTACATCTGGGATTTACAAAAGGGAGATGATCTGCAGGAGGAAAGCAAGAGGGCAGCGACACAGAGGAGGCTGCGAAACATTAACAGTGTCAAAGGTAACGACTGAGAGATGGTCAGGGGAAAAAGGCACCAAGAAAGGAGTAATATCAACAGAAATGTATACGTGTGTATCAGATGCAGAGTACTATGTTCATGGCGCCTATACACAGCTGTATGTAGATAACGCACTATGCACAGTAAAATCTGCAAATACTGTACTGAACAGTTGTATGTGAAGGACCTCATACATACAGCATTTATATGTGTGTGACGACATACTCATAAAATACACACATATGTCACTATTTCCACAAAACAGCTTGTACTAGCTTACCTTCACTGAATGTGTGCAGCTCTTTCATTTGCCTTGCAAAATTACACAGTCTGTGATTAATGGTTGCATTCAAATATCTTGTCATTTATAAGTACTTTATGTAAATTACAGAATCATACAGTCTTGGCATTTATATGGGAGAAGGGCCATTAAAAAGTTGCTAAAAGGCAGACTTCCAATGTTTAAATGATCAAGTAAGATATTGCAACTAGTCAAGGGGCACAGCCACAAAACAAGGGGTACTACACCCTATTAATTCAGTTAGTGCATAGCAGTGTATGCTCAGTCACTCATTTTATTTAATGACAGCTAGACGAAGTGTTCAGAACAGGGACACCAAAGTGGGAGCATATCTTGGGATGTACCACCGAACTTCTTTGCTAAAGAATTCTGGCCATGGATAAAATTAATGGGGGAGTAAAGGCCTGGAATCAGGAACAATTATTAAATATTACTCCAATTCAGTTCAAAAGTTAAGAGAACAGGTTTTTGTATCAACATGCACTTCCTGAGTACTAAGAAGCATGAATCTCTCATGTCTGGCATTACTGATCACCTGCAATGTACAGAGATTTACCAGGAAAGCAAACATTTTAACATGGACGAGTTATGGAGTTTCTGCAAAATTCTGGGAACTAGACATATATATTAGGATAGGTCAGTGCATACCTCTCAACTTTAAGCACAAAAAGTCAAAATAATGTGGGGACAAAGGCCCATAATCAGGGCACGTTTAAAATATTGCTCTTATTAACTTAGAAAGGTGCTAAAGTAATATGTTTTGCCTTACCATACATTTTCTGAATAATATGAAGTCCGACATCAAAAACACAGGCACTTGAAAGATACGCATGGGTGCCGAAGTGGGTGTCCTGATGTGGTGGGAGGTTGGATGTGCAATCCCCATATTACCAGGGATTAGGACTTTGAATCTTTAAAGCCTGTTCTGGGGATTATGGTTGCTGGATGAGAAGGAAGGTAGAAAGTGTGGGATAACAGGGAAGAGGTCTGGGCTGCAGAGCAGTGATGGTCAAATAGGAATTCAAGACTCAAACACAATTTCAGGCAGGTCTGGGCTAATGTCACAATACAGATTTCTTTCTGAGGGAATTTAAAGCCTAGGACCAAGTTACACAAAGACATGCAGCTGAAAATGCTGCAATTACTTAGCAGCAATAAATAAACAGGTAGATAGGTAAGCAGACAGACAAAAAAAAAAACAGATGAACAACAATTTAAGCACATGTTGAAATGTACTACTACATTTTGGTCTCATGTAGAAGTGGTGGATAATTTGAGGGTTCATAGCCCTTTTCCAATATAATGCATGTTTATTAGTATACTCAATTTTAATGTAAGTTATGATGTTATGTTGCTGTTTAAGTTTCTTACTTCAATCATTGTACTACTATTGGTTTGAAATTTATAAGTTTGATATCAAACCTTTTGGTATTTCAAATGAACTCCCTAAGTATATGGTTTATGTGCTAACTGGTTAAGTAATTCTTCAAAACATCCTTTCAGCCAAAACCCAAACTAAATGGAACAGTTCATGAGTTTATATACAAGATGGAAAAAAACAGCAATTTTGCTAACAAATTGCTACAAACATTACTAGATTATACAAGCCAATGACATAATAAGCGCATCGGCATTAATCAGACAATGCATTGTATGATTAGGATACATGTTATAAATAATCAACAAATCAAGACAGAAAATGAAAAGAAACTTTGTGCATATGCATGCTAAATATATGGATTGGTATGACTTTATAGGTACCTTGTAGACAATCGACTTGTCTAGCGTCTAAAACAATTGTACTGATTTCCATCTAAAAAGTGCGGTTTTATTTATTTATTTTTTTCCCATTGAAAATGATAGGCAACTTTAATTATCTGGGGCTTTTTTTTGAGAATGATTTTTATGTCACTGATTTGGTAAAATTGGAACCCAGCTGAGTGAGTGTCGTATCATCAGATGAGTAAAGTGAGTGATAAGGTGGTACGAGTAGTTGTGTGAAGGGAGAGCACAAGTTCAGTTTTAATAACTTGATAATTAGTATTACTGTGGCTGTAGCACAGAAAAATTACAAATACGCACACGAACAGTAATGTTCTCTCAAGAATGGGAGACAAAATGACAGCATTTATTTAACAAAAGCTAAAGAAGGTGAGAAATTACAGTAAAGTAAAAAGTGAGAACTGCTAATGAATATTTGAATCTTGCAATCAATACCTTCACTTCAATAGTTTTTCTAGCTTCTTATGTTAGGTGATTTGACATGTTGTAGCATGTTTTGAGGTCCTTAAGAATGCTACCAACTAATGTTTGTGTGTAAAACTTAAAAGATTTTAATCTAGCAATGATCTAGATACCACTTGTTAGACCCCTGTGAAATTACTGTGCAACAGATGGATCAAATACTGAACAGCAAAGAAACGCGCCAAACTTTTATTGTTACATGCCTCTGTCTGGTAATGAGGCAGCTATATAAATATAAACAGGAATTTACAAGAATGGTCTAAGCGTGATACAAAATGTTCATAATATAGTCATGTGACAGCAGTAGCCTCCACAGGTGGACTGTATCACGCAACAGTAGATACCAGTCTCCTATCATCAGCTATATTGACCTGGGACTGGGCTCCTGAGGTCAGTCAGCAGAGGAATATATATATTTAATATTTCTCACACATGCATTCTCAGATGACCTGAAATAATATAAGGTAATTGCCATTATAATATTTTCCAATTACATATTTCATTGATCCTCTACCTACCAACAATATCACCACAGTTTATTTACTTACTGTGCCAGAGGACATAGCCAACAGATTAGCAGACACATTCAGCTTTAACTTTACTTTTGCTATCTTCATCCAAATTATTAGACATACACCACCCACTCTGACCAACTCAGAGGAGGTCCGGAATGCTCTCCCCAAAGCTCCATCGGTCTTGATGATGTGCCAGGCTGCCTTCTTGTCAGCACAAGACACTGTCTGATAGAGCCTATTCAGTCTTAGCCTCTCCACTGAATTAATGACAGAGGAATGGAGAACTGCAGTAGTCATCCGTCTCCACAAGGGGGCAGCCACTACTGATCCAGGAAGATACAGACCTATAAACCTCACCAGCCTTATCTGCAAAGCAATGGAGTGTATTATCATGGAACTTACTAACAAGGGCATAGACAGACTGCAAACCCTTAACCCAAGTCACCTTAAGTTTGTTAAAGTCTGACCCTGCCTCCTGAACCTGGTAAAATTCTTTGAATACATCACTGCTGAATTATACTAGGGAAATTTGGTTCACCACTGCCTACCTGGACCTGGCCAAGGGTTTTGATACCATTCCACATTCTGGTTTTATCTCTGTACACTTCATGAATGTTGATTTAAGGTCTCATCTAGCAAGAGCAATATAGTTAGATCATGTCTTCTTTGATTTTCATACCACGAGTGTCTCGCAAGTCATTGAAAAGAATCTAAGAAACAAATGCATAGGTTCATAGGTTGGTAGTAGGCTATCGGCCCTAGGGCCTGTACAAGCCTAGCCATAACAATTCCCTGGCTATTTCTTCCCACACTATTTACTTCCCTTGACCCCTGTTTAGCAGGACGACTGACATGATCCCCGAGGTGAATTTCCTTTCTTCCATCCAATCGTCAAGGTTCATAGGTAGGTACTAGGCTATTGGCCCTAGGGCCTATAAAAGCCTAGCCAAAAAGGTACCCTGGCTTTTGCCACCCAAGATTTTATTTTCCTGTGCCCCTGTTGAGCAGAGCCACAGAAGTGATCCCCGGGGTGAATTTCCTATTTCCCATCCAATCATCAAGATTTTTCTTGAAGAGTGCTAATGAGGAGCTCTGTTTGACATAGATAGGTAGTCTGTTCCAGAGTATGGGAAGTCTCTGGGACAGGAATCTATACTTCCAGCATGTTTTGTTTATTGTGGTGACAAGGTTTAGGTCCCTACAGCATGTAGCTCAGAGAGAGCCTGCTCATGAAATCAGCAACATGAAAAAAAGTATTATTGGTGAGTTAAAGGTACAGCCATGGGGACCCTGATGGCACCTATATATGCCAATGATGCCAATTCATATTTGGCTTTCATATAGCATTGAAAATGTGTATTTTTTTTTATTTATTTAAGTTTTTTTTTGCAAAACACATAAACAATGGGCTGATCACTGTTACAGGAGCAGCTTGAAGCATGGGAAGTACAAAATATGGTGAGCTACATCATGTTATTTTATTTATTTAACATTTGTTAACTGGGTAGGTGAGCTGGCCCAAGGACCCTTTCAGTCATGACTTGGGTCAGAGAGGCCAGACAATGCGATTACACATACAACAGAATGTAGAACTGTTTACGCTGACATTTACATAGTCACTGGTAGTAGCATATCTGTAGATAACAGCACAGTTCTGAATTTTCATTTAGGAACAGATCATTTTGAAGCTTCAGGTAGGTATGCAGTAGTTCATTACTGACAGAGCAAATTAGTTTACAGTTCAGTTCAAAAGAAGAACTTCAATGAGTATGATAAGACCTGAATAAGTAGATGGAATACATAGCCATTTCTTGTCTTATAGGTGCTTACATACCTGGGATTATTGATTTAAATATTTTATAGGATGAGGTTACAGTCTTGGATGTTGTTATCTAGAGATTCCACTTTTACAAGTTTATGCAGTTTTTTATGTAGGAAACCTGTGACAGTTTATATTATGCTGCAGTTTCACACCTGCTGCCTTCTGGTATTAGAAATAACATTTCATAATGTGGGTTTAGCAGATGACTTATCCAGATTTAGTAGTAGAGGGTAACAGGGTATTGTGTAAGATATGAATGGGTTTTGAAGGAAATGTGATTGTGATTGGTCACTACTTTACTGCCAACTCATTCTGGTGTTGCTTGCATAGATAACAAAGCTAGCTCACCAGCGCAGCTTTTGGCCATGTCCACGGCTGGCATTAGTTTTTCACAGATAAGGCTGTATCCAAACTGAAGTTTAGGAAGTTTTATTATTGTGTATAACAATTGAGACATTTTATGTTCTAATCAAGAACTGAGAGACTTGCACTGAAATCATACTTCAGTTAAAAAAATTTAAGGTTGCAGTGAGTTCCACCACATTGCACTGTATTCCCTTTTCTCCACAGTGGTGCAACTTCTTCTTCTTCTTCTTTCGGCTTTTCCCGGTTAGGCGACGCCACAGCGGATCACCTGTCCGCTCATGATTGGCAATGGAGTTTTACAGTGTCGAGTTTCCAGCCCGGCACCCACCCTTCCACAGAAGGCACACACACACACACACACACACACACACACACACACACACACACACACACACACACGCACTCACAACTAGGGCCAATTTAGAGTGTTCAATTCACCTACTGCACGTCTTTGGGATGTGGGAGGAAACCAGAGCACCCAGAGGAAACCCACGTGACCACAGGGAGGACATGCAGACTCCGCACAGAAGGCACCCCAGCCGAGGATCGAACCGGAGAACCACAGTGGTGCAACCATGGAGTAAATATATGCAATTTGGGGGTTGGGGAAGACTCCTGCAAGGCAGTGCATGGGGACTTGACCTCCCTGCAAAAAAAGCATTTTTTTCTTTCTTTCTTTTTTTTTTTTTACTTGCCATTTTCAAATTGTATCTTTCAATGAATGCCGAGTTTACAAATGGTGCACTGATGGGCAGTAGATATACTTATAACATGAGAGTTTGTGGTAAGTGTAATTATAGTAAGTTCAGTGACTCAGTTTAGTTGTACACCTGAATTCTTTGCAAACATTTTGAGTAACAGGCAATGTTTGAATAATTCTGCTAATTATAACACCAAAGGGATTATTTATTTAGCCACAGTCAAACGTTATAGTTATGAAGGCGAAATGGAACATTCTCTTAAGATATGTATTATGGAACATCTTTATTATATTGGTCATTAGAATGTGAATGATGCTTTAGCGAATCATGAAGCTGGCTGACCATGCAGTTGAATTCCATTTTCAGTTTTAGGAAATAACAGTACGGAAGGTATTATTATATTGATAAATTACTTTTACAGGAAGCTAGATGACAATGATTGTTTCTCTCTAAAACCCCTTTTACACAATGGGAACAATTAAAAGTTTCATCTAAATGTTAAAAACAGAAAAAATATGTTTGTTATATATCTAACTATATGAGCTGTGTCACTTTAACTCTATTAATTCTTCGAATATGGCGCACTATATTCAACATAATTGGAGTGTTTAACAAAATTGAAGTTAAGCAGTATGCAAATGCCTGAAGTAGAACATATAAGTCTGAAAGGTAGTGTTTATATGACAAAATGTTTAATTGTGATTCTCCCTGCTTGTTACATTCCTAGGAATGGTGAATTTGTTTCTTGTACCCATTTTTCCGAGCTATGCATATTTTGCCCCATGGTGCAGATTATGCTTTTTGTGGCCCTTCTATTACTGAAAAGAGCACGAGCTTCTACTGAAACACAGACAGACAGACAGATAGATAGATAGACAGGTAGACAGAGAGAGAGGAGAAAATGTGCTTAGCATGGGTATTAAGCCTATGAGTTGTTATCAGGTTAATTACTGCTGTCTATAAAGCCAGGGAGGAACATCATGAGGTTGTGTCAGGTCAGGGAATATGGATGTAGGAGGGTGAGTGAGAAGGTTAGGGCACAAATCAGTAATGGTAATAAAACTATATTTTCTTAATATATGGCACTTTTGGGGCTTGGTTAAAGAGAAGGAAAAGCACTTATGATGAGGAAAAACTTGATGTTTAGCTGGTTATGTCCTGTAAGTACACAACAGATCAGTTGACTGAAATGGGAACAGTAGCAAGTTCATTTTCTTTTTAGCTCTCATGCAGCAAGAGACAGATTGACCAATGGAATGGATACCTTCTGTGCACACAATGGTTATTCTGGATATCCAAACATATGTCTGACGCCAAACATATATCAACGCATTCCACAACCATCAAGCAAGGGATCAGTCAAAGCTGTCCACAAGCTGTCCTCAAATGATACATTGGCTTAGTCCTTGGCAGCTTATCTTGCTGACCTACACAATGGGATGGCTGCTGTTTATTTCTAAATTAAGAAATGAGTCACTCATTTAAACAACCTTAGAAATATACAGCTCATACAGACCTGTGAAGAGGCCATTTTTACAACTATGGAAAATGTATTTTGTAAAAAAAAAATACACACAAAGAATACTACAGATAAAGCATTTTGATTTAGTCTCTTTCAAGTCATAAATATGCTGCAGCTATTTTAAGTGTTGCTGAAAAATTAGTGAATGTAAAAATTTGACAGCTAAAAATATGGAGGAACTCATCACATGTTCTTAACACTACTTTTCTGTGAAGCAAAATGCAGGACAGTTCTGCTTAAGGCTGTGATTACATCTGGCTTTAGTTTTCTGATCCTGTTTTAATCATTACTGTATATTTCCCTTTCATGGATAAAACTCCTTTTACAGGTTTATGAAAAAATCCTACATGTGTTTATAAGAGATGTGGAAAAGTGGTGAGCAATTCTGCAACTTTAATTAATTGCAGACTGCTCTGCTATCACTGCACATATTTTGCCTAGTTATAATATTTTATAGATCAAGGATTAATACACTATATTAAAATGGGCAGGGGAACTGCTCTTGCGCTCATTTTAAGGTGTGAATTTGGGAATGTTTAGATTTAGAAGGAAATGGATTGTTGCTTTGCTGGGAAAGCCTCCTTTGCTACCTTTGTGCACCTTTTCAGCCATATAACAGTTACTGTGAAGCAAACAAAATGCATCAATGCTATGTCACATTTAATGCAGAAATATGTTCAATACAACACTGATATTCTGATTACAGCTGTGGTCCAGTCTGACATAGGTCTGCAGTTTTCTCTAAGGCGGTGTTCTTTTCAAGGGGCGGGAGGTAGAGCACAGCTAAAGGTAACATTGTAACTTCATGTTTTGGTTGTTTTCCTTTCCATGCATCTGTAGGGAATGGAGTCGGGTATGGACCACAGTGCTTTATCATGCCTGCTCAGGACAAAAGGCATCACTGAGCAAAGGTCAGCTGGTTGACTTTCCTGTTGAAGTGTTGCTTAATTGTATTTACTCCAAGGCTACTAGATTGGTTACTCTTTTCTCCTGTAGGCCAGTGACTTCATATCGATTATATTAAGTAGTGCATGCAAAGGATGAAGTCTGGGAGCTATTGTGCCATCGTGCACACATAACTTGGGACCTATCCTACCATTGTGCACACAGAGGGGGAATTCTGGAAGCTACTGTGCCATTGTTTACACAGAGGGTGAGGTGTGGGAGCTGTCCTACCATCATACACACAAATGGTGAAGTCTGGGAGCTATCCTACCATTGTGCACACAAAGGGTGAAATCTGGGACCTATTCTACTTTTGTGCACACAAAGGATAAAGTGTGGGGTGCACACATAGGGTGAAATCTGGGACCTATCCTTCTGTCGTGCACACAAAAGGTGAACTGTGAAAGCTATCCTACTGTAGTGCATATAGGTGACCTCTAAGAGCATTCCTACCATTGTAGACACAGATAGTGAAGTCTGTGAGCTATCCTACCATTGTGCACAAAGATGGCAGTGGTTTGGGAGCTATTTTACCATTGTGCACACAACAGGTGAAGTCTATGAGCTATCCCATCATTGCGCACAAAGATGGCAGTGGTTTGGGAGCTATCTTACCATTGTGTACACAATGGTGAATTCTGTGAGCTATCCTACAATTGTGCACAAAGAAGGCAGTGGTTTGGGAACTATATTACCATTGTGCACACAATGGGTCAAGCCAGTGCGCTATCCTACCATTGTGCACAAAGATGGTGGTGGTTTGGGAGCTATCTTATCATTGTGCACACAATGGGTGAAATCTGAGAGCTATCCTATCATCAGCATGCAAGAGTTAGGTCTTTGAACTATCCTGCCATCATGCAGGCAGAATGTGAAGTCTAGGAGCTTTTTTATTATTGTGCATACACAAGGTGAAATCTGGAGGACTATCCAACTGTCAAGCACATAGAGGTTGAAGCCTGGGAGCATCCCTACTGTTGTGAGCACAGAGGCTAAAATCTGAGAGCTATCCTACTACTGTGCATGCAAACGATGAAGTCTGTGAACTATCCTACCATTGTGTGTACAGAAGGTGAAGTTTGATAGCTATCCTGCCATCCTACATAAAAAAGAGGGGAGACTTGGCCAAGGCACTGGGGAATATCCCCTACTCTTTTTTTCTGTAAATGCCATGGGATCTTTTGCATCGGTCTGAGCTACAATGAACTCAAGTAGATGGGACCTCGCTTTAAAATGTCATGTGAATAATGGCATACTCAGGAGTGCAGCACACACTTCCCCATGTTGTAATGGCATACTCAGGAGTGTAGCACTCACTTCCCCAAATGGCATACTTAGGACAGTATAGTACTCACTTCCCCATGTTGTAATGGTGTACTCAGGAGTGTAGCATGCACTTCCCCCCTGTTGTAATGGCGTACTCAGGAGTGTAGCATTCACTTCCCCATGTTGTAATGGTGTACTCAGGAGTGTAGCATTCACATCCACATGTTGTAATGCCGTACTCAGAAGCATAGCACGCACTTCCCCATGTTGTAATGGCATACTCAGGAGTGCAGCACTCACTTCCCCGTGTTGTAATGGCATACTCAGGAGTGTAGCACACACTTCCCCATGTTGTAATGGCATACTCAGGAGTGCATCACTCCCTTCCCCATGTTGTAATGGTGTACTCAGGAGTGTAGCACGCACTTCCCCATGTTGCAATGACATACTTTGCAGTGTAGCACTCACTTCCGCATGTTGTAATGGCGTACTCAAGGATGTAGCACTCACTCCCCCATGTTGTAATGGCGTACTCAGGAGTGCAGCACTCACTTCCCCATGTTGTAATGGCATACTCAAGGATGTAGCACTCACTCCCCCATGTTGTAATGGCGTACTCAGGAGTGCAGCACTCACTTCCCCATGTTGTAATGGCGTACTCAGAAGTGTAGCACTCACTTCCTCATGTTGTAATGGCATACTCAGGAGTGTAGCATTCACTTCCACATATTGTGATGGCATACTCAGGAGTGCAGTACTCACTTCCCCATGTTGTAGTGGCGTACTCAGGAGTATAACACTCTCTTTATTTTATTTTATTTATTTTACATTTGTTGACCGGGCTTAGTCCAACTGGATATATGTCCATTTTCAGTAGAGGCTCGGGGAGAAAAGCTCCAAAACAGATACATTATACCAATATGTATAAGGTTACAATTTAAAAATAGTATATATAAGTTACAATCAAGTTAACATAGCAGATGTTTCAAAACATTTTACAGTACCTTGCTGAAGAAATATTTACAAAAATATAGAACAAGATATTCACATGAGGTAGATTGAACTTTTTCCATGTTTACAATTCCTGAGAATGGTTGCATAAGAATATTTACAACATATAGAACAAGATATCCACGTGAAGTAGATCACAACTGTATGCAGGTTTACAATTCCTGCAATGCTTGCAGTAAAGAACATAGAATCAAAAGTCAGAGTGTAGTTAGGAGAAAAAATAGTAACAGAGGTGGTAGGTTAGTCGGGGTTGGTGCGACGGCATAACCAGTGTGTTCTAAGGTATAGAGTTTTTGTTTGAAGTGGGGTAGGGAAGGAAGTGAAGTAAGTTCACTAGGTAGAAGGTTCCAGTTTTTCCCAGTTGTGTTTGAGAAAAGAGAGTCACCTGCCATGTTGTTAGACTTACTAATACTAAGTAGAAGTTTATTAGCTGAGCGTAAGGTATTAAGATTTTTGTAAGGAGTTATGAGGTTTGAGAGTATAGGAGCGTTGTTAGGCTGGTTGAGGATCTTTTTGGCAATGGTAAGTTGGTTAAAATGAAGCAGATTTTGCAGTTCAAGCCACCTTAGCTGTTTAAGATTCTGACAGTGATGAGTTTGAAAAGGATTACCAGTAGCAAATATGTCAATGTTATTATAAGAGATAGTTAGTTTGAGAAGATTATTCTTTGATAGGTTGGTATATATTGGTGAGGCATAGAGAAGGGTTGAGATTAGGTGAGAGTGGGAAACAGTAGTTCTGGCTATTGGAGTGAGAAAGTATTTGATCCTGTATAGGGAGCCCATTTTTCTGTTGACTGTTTTTATAGTGTTATTAATATGGGTATAAAAGTTAAGGTTATAAGCCCTGGGAGCTTGGTGGTAGAATCAGGGGATATGAGGGTACCATTGTTAGAAATAACAGAGAAATCTAAAGGCATGGATTTACGGGTAGGAGTAAAGAGAAGGAGCTTTGTTTTTTTGGCATTCAAGAGGAGGCAACATTTTAAGAACCAAGTCTCTACTATGTTAAACATCTTCTGAGTTAGGGATTGTAGTTCAGATGAAGATTTAGCTGCGCAGATTAAAGTTGAATCATCTGCATATTGTATACAGGTTGCATGAGGAATAGCTAAATAGAGATCACTGACAAATATTTAGAATAAGAGATGACCTAGAATGGAGCCCTGAGGGACACCCAGTGAGACTGGCAGGTGGGATGATAGTTTATTCTCCCAGAGTACAGCCTGTTGCCTATTGCTGAGGTAGAAACTAAACCATTGTACAGCTAGAGTATCAAGAGAGAGTAATTTCAGAATATTTATAAGTAAAGAGTGGTTTACCATCTCAAATGCTTTTGAGAGATCAATAAATAGAGTGGAAGAGAGAACATTGTTATTGCGGTTTTGTTAATAGTATCCATAAAAGATAAGAGGGCAGTAGTAGTACTGTGCTAGTATGTTATGTTGAATTAAATGGTTTAGAAGCTGATGGTGAATGCATTTTTCCATTATTTTTGCTAAGGGGGATAGTAGGGCTATGGGTTGATAGAGTAATCATTTTAGTTGCCACCTTTATGTAGGGGGATAATATGTGAGATTTTCCATATGTCAGGGATGCTTCCCTCGTTAGTGGTTCTATTAATCAGGATGGATATAGGGTATGCTACTTATTTAGCTGCTTTTTGTAGGTATTCGGCTGGGATCTGGTTGGCAGAAGGAGTACAAGGCTTAAGTTTTAGAATGAGTTTGTAGATAAATTTAGTTGAGGTGGGTTGTAATCAGAAGGTAGGAAGAGAGCTGGGAGAACAGTTAATAAGACTGGATCTGTCAGGAGACAGCTGACTGGCTAGTGATTGGATAGCCTCTCTGAAGAAGGAATTGAAGGCACTGGCAGTTTGGATAGGAGTCTGATGTGTTGCACCTGTTGGGGATGGTGTACTGGAGTGACCTGGGTGTAGGAGTCTATTGATACTTACCCAGAATCTTTGAGGATTGTTTTGGTGTGTTTGCTGCATTTTACAGTAAAAGTTTTTTTTGTCTGAGAGTATTGCTTTTTTTGTCATGTTTCTCATTTGTCTAAAGATTTGTTGATCTGATGTATTTTTGGTAGTTTGCCACCTAGTCAAGGCTTTATTTCTGAGGAGGATTTTTTTCCTGGTTTCATTAGTAAGCCAGGGGGCAGGTCTAGACCTAGTTCTGATAGTACATTTAGGTGCATGCTGGTCCAGGATTTCTAAGAATTTAGAGTTGAAGTATTTGACAGCCTCTTCAAGTGGGAGGGTTTTTAGTTGAGACCAATCACAGGCACTGAGTTCACTCTGGAATAGCCCTTGGTTAAATTGCTTGTTGGACCATATAGTCCTATATGATGCTAGGTGAGAGGTATCAAACTTTTGCCTGATTATGTAGGTTAAGGAGTGGTCACTTACATCATCAGGGAGGATACCAACCTTATAAGTTTGATGGTAATTATTAATAAGGATCCAATCCAAAGTGCTCTCTTTTTTGTTTGGTTTGTTAATTCTTGTTGGGGAGGTAATGGTCTGAGAGAAGCCATGAAGGTTAATATGAGAGGTAGGATGTTCAGTACTGATGCACTTCCAGTCTATATTGAAGTCAACTAGGATAATAGTTTCTTGTGGGAAGGATGATGAGACCCAGCTAAGAATATCCTCCAGTGTACTGATATTATTTCCAAGAGGTAGATAGACACAGAAGATATATAAGGATTTACTAGAGTTAAGCTGTAATTTGGAAATAAGGACTTCAGCATTGTTGTCTTTTGGTGGGTTATAGGGTAAAGAAGTGACTTGTAGTCCATCCTTAAAAAGAAGTGCTACTCCCTCTCCCTTCTCTTTTTACGGTCAAGTCTCAATATGTTATATCCTGGTGGGATAATTTCATTATCTTGTGTTCTAGGTTTTAACCAAGTCTCTGTCAAACATAAAATATCAAAAGAGTGTACATCAAGGAGAGCATGGAGATGGGTAACTTTGTTATTCACACTTTGGATATTGAGATGTGCTATATGGAGAGAGTTGGGGTGTTTGTTGCTGATGAGAGAAATAGAGGGATTGTTGGTAAGATGTTCAGTGGATAAGACATTATGTGGGCCAGGATTAGGACGGACGTCTCCATCCTGTAAGGAATGTTACTAATTTGATAACGGAATTTCCTGGTTATTAGGTTATTGTATTTAATGTGGGCCAGTCTGTGGTATTTAGCTAGTAGGTATCTAGGTGTGGATGTAATAGTTATAGTATTATGGGTGCATGTGAGAGTGTGTATGGCTGTTTGTTTTGTTGGATGGTTAAATTGAGAATTATTTGGGTGTTCACAGGAGGTTAACAGATATGCTGAGGTTAGAACAGATATGGGTGTGGCACAGAGTAGTAGTTTAGCTAGTGTTGAGGTAGTTATGGTAGACAGGATGGTAGAATTGGTTAAGGATAATATTAGGCAGGTAGGTAGCAAAGGCCTAGGACAGAAAGAGAGGTATAAGGTGGAGTTAAGATTGTAAGTATTTGGAGTCAGAGAATGGTTGTGTGAAGAAAAGGTGTGGTTCAATTATCTAGGATGGTGGGATCTTCTGATTTGTTGTGTGGGAAAGAGAGTGTGGTTTAGAAGTATAAGTCTAGGGCTACTGGGGTGGGTGGAATTTGGGGGTAGGGGAGCGAAGTGAGCCCACAGGGTGAACGGAGCGGGTAGAGACAAGAGAAGGAAGAAGCATATGAAGAACAAACAAGAGAAAAAGTGCTTTGAAGGAAGGTAAGTAATGTAGGTACAAAGAGAGGTAGGCAGAGAGTGGTGGGAGGGATGGTGGGAGGATAGGAAAGTGCTAAACGTATAAATAAGAATAAAGGGAACTGAAGTGAAGCAAAGAACAGGACAAGGAATTCTGTGAGGTTATGCTTTAGGGTAGTGGGATAGGTAGATCTGGGTAAGGGTACCACCTAGTGGACAAAGCCAGTAATTACAGAGGTAAATTATAAGAGGGGGAAGTGTAGTCAAGGAGAAGGTGGGAGAGGCTATTTATGGAATCTATTTCAAATAATATAGAGGAAAAATATACAGGCTACAAGGTATAGCTGCTGGCTGTCCCGTCTTAGAAGTGACCCTTAAACCACCTACAAGTTATTGGTACAGCTCTATACTTTTCAGAAAATTTAGGAAAATAACATACTTTCTTGCTTCCCTTATTACTATTAGGGAACAAGGGTAGGAGACACTGTGATGAAGTAGCTGGTAGGAGAGGGTCCTTAGTCTTCAGGCAAGAGGAGTCAGTGTCCAAAGGCAGGTTATTGAGATTAGAGAGCTAGGTACTAGCTGGTATGGAAGCAAAGGAGAAAAAAAATAGGTAAAAAGGAGAAAAAAATGACTTTAGTACAGCAATAGTTAGCATCATATGCCAAGCAGATAACTGCACATTTCCTAACAGCACAATGACTGCAAACCCCAATATAGGTTAATAATCTTAACAAATCTTAGCAGGTGGGAAGGTGAAAAAGCTCCAGACATGAGCCTACAGACATCACTGGTACAGTAAAATTGAAAAAACTATCAGTAAGAGTAAAGCAGCAATTTAAAAAAAGCCTACTACGAAAAGCTCTTAAGGCAGATAGGTTCTATCAGTAATAAAATAGTCAATCATGATGGTAGACAACATATATTAAGTCTATCAAGCATAAAGAGCCTTGGGTATACAGATGTACTATATGATTCCTTAACTACTGTCGGTAAATAAGTTTCAACTTTGTAAGGGTTATGGCTGTAGTCTTGCGAATAAAGCACTTCCCATGTTACACTGCAGTGTCAGCAGTAGAACAATTAAGATGCACACCCTAATGATATTCTAGCACCAAACCTGAGTGTGTTATCTGTTTGGCCACTACCTCTGACAATCAGTTGGGCATATCAACATGGAGGTGTGGAAATCTCCGCTTTAGGTCTGGATGCCAATAAACTGGTACTGCAACATATACAGGGATGGAGGTGTCAGTCTCTGTACTGCCTATCCACTGTATATCTCTGTGCCTATCCACTGTTTGACAGTCTCTGTCCAGATGAAGTTGAACAAATGGGTTACTTGTGTTTCTGAGGGAGGAGAGCTGGTGGTCAGCAGAAGGTCGCAGAAAAGAATAATTAAAAAAATACATGACTACATTACTAAGGACCATAATTCCACTTCTTAAGGTTAGTGTTTAGGATTAAGCCGTTCATTACTGAAACAATGAATGACTTGTCTACAAAGTGAATGCAGATTTGTAAAGAATTTAAAAATAATATAAAAGGACTTAGACCTTCACAGCATGCATTTACAATAGCATTTATTTTAATGTTATATATGGCCATCAATGTTTGTCCAATCTGTAAAGCTAGGGCTGGTTTAATAGTTTGATGAATGTAGTGAGGGAAAATGATTGGCATCTATACATGACGTGCTTTCCACCTTTCTGTTTTAATTTTTGTTTTTTTTTCTGGCTCATAGAAGAAGCTGCTAGTAGAAGCTAATGGCACATCACAAAAATAATGGCATATGTTATGGCCTCAGTTTTCCAAAGATGAGATACTAATAGCAATATAAATCTTTCTGCAGCAGAAAATTATAACTAAAATGCAGACTAGCACACATGCTTCATTTAAGTGAATATTCATTATTAAATCAATAAATACAAAGTAAGCTTCAGTATGAGAATTACTTTTTATTTAAAAAAGTCTCAGCAATTAGACATGTCTTCATTTTAACTGATATAAACAGGGGGTGTAAAGGATGCTGTACAGCACAAATAAAGCATAATGTTTGCTGCTTCAGATGGAAAAGCTCTGAAAGTAAATTACAAGAACCACAAAACTCTTAGGAAAAACTGCAATACCATTCTTGAGGACTTAAGAATGTACTGAATGGCAGAAAGTGTCCAAAATATACAAACCAATGGCTCAGCAGTGCCAGGCTCCTTCTATATGCAGCCTAACAAGCTTTTTATCTTGTGTCTTTATATGAAAGGTGCATTTTAAAATCCAAATTCCGTTCTGCTGGATTCCAGCATTACTAATAAATTTTGACTGCCGTACTGCTTTGAATGATTATTTCAGAATGACCCCAATGTATTTGTATATTGGCCCCCTGCCTTATTCTTTGCACTAAATTATCTTGACAGTCTCACTTTCATGAAAAAAAAAAAAAAAAACAAATGAAAATAATGCTTTATCATGGTAACCACATATGTTCTGCAAACTGCACTGCCTGCCACTTTTTTTCTTTATGTTAATATACTTCATATATTTAGCTTTGGTTTGCATAACTGAAGGAACAGGTTGCAAATTCTTTCAAAGTGGTCCTCATTGTTATTTACTCATGTGTAAACTGAACTTTCCAAGCTTTCTTAGTGACAATTATTCATTTAATATAGAATTTTTACTCTTTCAGTGACAGATAATTTTTTAAATGCAATGCTTTAAGTATTAGCGTTCACTGTTTTTTTTTTCCATCTTGAATTGCTCAGATGTGTCACCTGTTAAATTTTGCAGCCTGAGCACTGTTGGCTTCAGAATACCATGGATCTAGTTAACAGAAGACATGCATTGCCTCGTATATGGAACCTCTAGTATGGAAAGCATTTTGATTTTTATTTTATGCAGGCATTCAAAGTTCTCATGACACAGCTGCACCTGATTACAAATTGCAGGGTGGTTTTCTAACTATTTCCTTAATTAGTGGCAACTTACACCAAACATTTTCTGCAAGTTTGATATAAAGACTCCCTTGAATGTAACAAGTTAGACTTGGGAAAATGTAGATGTGACCCACATCGTTAGTATTTGGTAGTGAACACATGCTAGCCAGGTGTACCAATAGAAGGGTCATAGTATACTTAATGTTCCATGCTATCCAAGATCACCAGTAGAATTCGGACAGGGTAAGAACAGGCTGATTGTAAAAAACATCTGCCACAGGTTAGGAATCCACAGAAATTAGAACTAAGAAACAAATCTCATTTTTTTTTACTTTGCTAAAGCCTACTGTTATGTTTACATACTGTTTCTAGTTTTAGTTTAACTATTTACATTTACTTTTCCCCCTTATGAATAAATTCTTTTAGAATGTTGTGGATGTGGATGGCAACACTTTTGCCGATTTTTATTCAGATATGACATCATTTATTAAGTTTGTCTACCTTGGCAGGTGCAGTAACAGTTTTGTCTCTCATGCTAGTTGAGTATGGCAATAAGTTCTCAGCCTCTCACCGTAGTGGTAATGTTTCAGGTACTTGACAGAGTCGCAGCAAACCCATTTCAAACATGACTGCATCTACTGATGACTGCAGGCTAAGCTATTCAGAACACATTTTTGTAAAATTTAGAATTGCTAACACATTCACAAAACTCGAATTACAACACTTGCATATTGAATTAAACGCAAGCACCATGTACCTTCATTGTTGCTTTGTTTCTGCTGTTACATTTCCTTCTTGCTTTTCTGCAGAAGTAATTTCATTCTACTGTTCAGAAAGGCAGTAGCTACAGTGAAACTATGCAGCAGGCAGAACAGTCTAAAAAAACTAAATACACAATTTTTTGCCTTCCTAATGCACTTACCTAAAATAGTAGTGGACAGAAGTCAAGAGCATTGTATATGTGCAGCGCTTTATGTGACTGTGTGACGGCAACTCTCCAAAGCTGCAGCAAAAGATGAGCATATGACCACACCCTATAAGCTCCACTCCATAGAGTCCAGTACTGTGAAGCCCTGTCCTGACAAAGATCTAGAGCAGCAGGCTGGACAAAAGGCATACAGCAAGATGTCATTTTACAAGTGCAACATTTATTACACAAAGGTGAGGAATGATGGGATACAGTAAGCCACACCTCCTCTGAAATAAATAAATATCTTCAAATTACTGAAATGGCATTGAAATGCTAGGGCTGTGAGGCATTTAGGACTTGGGGATGGAGGAGTAACGACTTTGACATTTACTCTAGTGCTGTGGAACTGGTTAGAAATAGTAGAACTACATTTTGTCTGTTTCTGAGCAGAAAGAGGCTACCTTGCCACAAACCTCTCTCTCAAGCCGAGAGTTTATTTTGTACAATAGCCACACTGCACTCCCTGCTTGAACCATCCCACACTGCATGACAACAGATTTGGTAGATGCTAGGGCACGTTTTTTTTTTTTTTTTGTTTTTTTTTACTATAAGCGATATTGACAAGCAAGTGGACAGTAGACGTCTAGCTTGTCATGGTCATGCAAGGAAGAAACCTTTCTGCAAGGTCCAGAGTAACTGCCAAAGGAGACTGAGCCATAACTTATTAATAACGTCACTGCGTGTGGCTTGGGTTACTTGAAGGCTTGGCTGTTGTAGCTTCTAGAGGAGTTACCACATTACTGCAACTGGTATTACCTTCAGAAAAGTACATGCTTTAGTTATGTAGGGTGGTACACTGGAGCAGTAAGTAGTGTTGTTGTCTCTAAGTAAGAAGTTCCCTAGTTTGATTCTCATCTGGGTTGTCTTCTGTGTGGGGTCTGCATGTCCTCCCTATGTTCTTGTGGGTTTTCTCGGGGTGCTTTGATTTCCTCCCACATTCCAAAGATACACAGTAGGTGGACTGGACACTCCTAACTGGCCATATTGTATGGAAGAACAACTTCAGTAGGGCTTGCCACCAAACAGTGTTAAAAAGACGTTATGTACTCACCATAACGTTCCATGTATGTAGTCCATCTCGCCGAACAGTATTACGTGTTAGTTCGGAGCCGATCCTCGGCTCCGACTCGGCCGCTTTTAGTAAGCCTGAAAACTTCTGATTGGCTCGTGGCTAGGAGGTATCCCATGGTGCATGAGCACATTCCCCAGATCTTGTTTGCTACTAGTCTATCAGGATAAGAAAGGAAAAGGACAAAGGTCCAGAAGAATAAACTGTAATAAAGGTGCCCTTTATGGTATAAACCACTGTAGAAAAAACTGCTTCTAGATCCTCCAGGAAGGAGGCTGGTGGGTGGGTTTGTAATAATGTTAGGTGAGATGGACTACATACATGGAACGTTATGGTGAGTACATAACTTCTTTATGTTTGTAATAATGTTCAGCGAGATGGACTACATACATGGAACGTTATGGTGAGTACATAACTTCTTTATGTTATGTAGTCCTATCTTGCCTCCATTATTACGTGTGGGACAGCGTCCCTAGCATCTTGAATGGGTGGCTCACTGGAAAATACTCCTGTGTACCGTGGAACCAAAAGAGGCTCTACCCCTGGAAGTTAAATCCAATTTATAATGAGAAATGAAGGTATGAGGGGTAGCCCATTTTGCTGCTGCACAAATACTATCAATAGGTGTCCTGGCTTGGAAAGCAGCAGAAGAAGAGAAGGACCTGGTGGAATGTGCTTTGACTTTAATGGGTAACTCATTTCCCTCAGAAGTGTAAATGAAAGAGATACAATTAGAGATCCAGTTCGATAGTGTGACCTTAAGAAACTGGCAAACTCATTCTTGTCTTAGCAAAAGAAACGAATAGCTGCTCTGATTTTCGAAACCCTTTGGTTCTGTGGTTATAGAAACGCAATTGCTTACGCACATCCAATTGATGGAATCTATACTCTGCTTTACTGGTGTGATTAAGGAAGAACACTGGCAACTCGACTGTTTGGTTTAAGTGAAAATGAGAACAGACTTTAGGGATAAAGGAGGGATTGGTCCGGACAGAAACCCTATCGTCGTAAAAAATTAAATATGTAGGTTTAACTGATAGGGCTTGTAGTTCAGAAACTCGTCTGGCTGAGGTTATTGCCACCAGAAAAAGAGTCTTCCAAGACAGGAATTTCAAATGACAACTATGGGCTGGTTCAAAGGGTGGCAAAGTAAGTCTAGAAAGGACTAAATTTAGATCCCAGGGAGGAATGGGGTCTTGAACAGGAGGTCTTAACATCAAGGAACCCTTAAGAAAAGATTTGCACAGTTTGTGATACATAAGGTTCGAATCATTAATCCTCACATGAAATTTGGATATTGCTGCTAGCTGAACTTGGAGTGTAGCAGCTGCTGAACCCTGATGAAAGAGTTCTGAAAGGAACTCTAAAACAATAGTAATGGGAGCTGTAAATGGATCAACTTCTCTGTTATGTGCCCATATAGAAAATCTCTTCCATTTACTGTGATACAATTTTCTAGTCGAAGGCTTGTGAGAAGAGGTAATGATATGGGTTACAGCTGGGGACAGATCATGAAGCCTGACTAGTGACGGAACTGGAGTAGCCATGCTGTCAGTTTGAGAGTGTGGAGACTGGAGTGAAGAGAACCTCAAATGTGTGTCAAGAGGTCTGGCACTGGGTCCAGAGTCCATGGATAGTCTAACAGGTGAGGCTCGAGAAAAGGGAACTAAATCTGATGAGCCCAGTAAGGAGTGATGAGGATCATCTTGCTTCCCAACAGCATTGCTTTCTGTATAACCTTGGGAATGAGTGGAAAAGGAGGAAAAGCATAAAGGAGTCCCAGGGGCCAATCATGGATGAGTGCATCTCTTGGAGACTCTTCCAGAGGGGGAATGAGGAAGAAAATGGTGCTGCATTTGGTGTTTATGGGGCTGACAAAGAGAACGCAGTAGGGTTGTTCCCACTTGTGGAAGATCAGACGGGCTACCTTCTGGTTCAAAGACCATTCGTGAGGTAACAATATTGCCCTGCTTAGCTTGTCTGCTATCACATTGGATGTTCCCGGGATGTGCGTTGCAATGAGAAAGCGTTGGGAAGAAATCACCCAGTTCCAAACTCGCAGGGCCTCTCAGCATAAAGGGTATGATCTGGTTCCCCTTTGTTTGTTTAAATACCAAACCACCGACATGTTGTCTGTATGGACAGCTATCGTCCCTAGAGGGAGAAAATCATGAAGTGCTTGCAACGCTAGAAGTACTGCTCTCATCTCTAGGACATTGATATGCAGATGGGCCTCTTGATCTTGTCATGTGCCTTGGACAGTCCTGCCTAGATAATGCCCCCCCACCCTATCTGGGAGGCATCCGTGGCCACAGTGGCAATGGGTTGGTGCGGTACAAAGGGAGTCCCTGTGGTAAGATGACCTGGCTGAATCCACCAGCGGAGATCTTCTTTGCATGAATCTGTGATCAGTATCTGGTGATGCAGAGGCAACTGCTGAAAGGACCACTGGGATGACAAGAGCCATTGGAGCATCCTCATATGTAGCCTTGATAATGATACCAAGGTTATGGTCGACACCATTGTTCCAAGAAGCTGCAACACCACCTTCACTATGACTCTTCGAAGAGGAAGTATCCTGCAAATTTGCTGTGCAAGATTCTGTATTCTGTCTGTAGGTAGTCTGGCTATCATAGAAACCATGTCTATGTTTGCTCCTATAAAGGTTATAGATTGAGTGGGCAAAGTTGAGGATTTTTCCCAGTTTATAGAGATTCCCAACTGGGAACAGAGCTTGATTATGGAATTTCTGGATTGAACTAGACGATGCCTGGTGGTGGCGGTCAGGAGCCAATCGTCCAGATATTGAAAGTCTTGGATTCCCTGACGGCTCAAATGAGCTGTCACTACTGCCATGCATTTGGTGAACACCCGGGGGGGGGGGGGCTGTAGTGAGACCAAATGGCAGCGCCCGAAACTGGTAATGATTGGCTCCCAGCCAGAAGCGTAGGTAACTCCTTGATGCTTTGTCCATCATTATGTGGTAGTAGGCATCCTGGAGATCTACAGAGCACATCCAGCTGTCTTTCCCTAACAGAGGGAGTATGGATTGTAGAGTGACCATTCGAAACTTAGACTTCTTTACATACTCGTTTAACCTGCTGAGGTCTAAGATGGGTCTCCAGTCTCCTGTTCTTTTTGGAACTAAAAAGAACCTGGAGTATGTTCCGAATCTTGTCTGGTTTGCTGGGACCTTTTGGATGACTCTTTTTAATAGCAGCTTTTCTATCTCTATAGCCACTTGATCCCTGTGATTGGGTGGTACATCTGGGATTCTTTTGGAAGGGCGTGGTGGAAGGGAAAAGGGTATAGAGTAACCTCTGGTGATAATGTCTTGTACCCACTTGTCTCGAGTGAGATTTAGCCAGGCTTCTGGGTACAAGGACAGGCAACCCCTGACCGGCTCCAGAGACGAACAGTCGGATTCCACATCAGGAACACTGATAGGGATGGTCACAAAAGGAATTGAGACCTCCCTGATTTTGTGGGCCTTCCCTGCCTCTAGGGTGACATCTACCATTAGTTCCTCCTCCCCTGCCTCTGAAGGAGGAATCACCTTGTGTATCCTGGAAAGGTCTCTGTGATTTCTTGAACCACATTTTACCACTCTTCTGACCTTTAGGGTAATGTCTAGAAGGAACGGTAAAACGGACTCCCATGGCAGATAGAGTCTTTCCTTCCTGTTCACATCTGTTGAGGCTATCTTTCACCTTGGGTCCAAAAAGAGAGGATCCGTCCATAGGGCCATTAGTGAATGTAGACTTGAAAGGCTCAGCAAAGTTGCACAGATGCATCCAGGAATGTCTCCTTAAGGAGTCTCCTGAACCCGCCGCCCTACTCGCACCATCCGCTGCGTACGAGATCAGCCACATGGAGGAGTTAACAATGGATGTGAGAGTAGCCAACTGAGTAGACACTGTAGATGGGACTGCTTCAGTAGAGGTACACTGAAGAGTATCTCCTAACTTCTTTAGGAGATCTCTCTGAAGTCTCATAAAGTGTGATAGATAGTTCAGCGGAGTGTAAAAGCCGTTGAAGAGAAGATACGCTTCCCATACCTATCCATCATTCGGGATTCCTTATTGGGCAGATGGATAGAAGAAGAAGTCTCTGCTAGCTCCTTCTTCTTGGCCGCTGCCACCACCATGGCACCAACAGGTAAGCCCTTGGATAAAAAGTCTTTGTCTTTAGGGGCTGAAAGGAATATATTCGGCCTCCTGGGGACCGGTTCCACGGCATCAGGAGTCTGCCATGCTTTCTGACTCACAAGATCCAGTAATTCATCAAATGGAAGAGACACCCATGAAGCTGAGGGTTGTGACCCGAAAGCCTTCAGGTACACTGACTCCTCATCAGATGGGGTAATGGTGGGCCAGCCACCTCTCTGCCTGAGAATCTCCAAAATGTCTGCAAAAGACATCTTCAGAGGACAGTTTAGGGGACCCCTCTGACTCATTGAGGTCAGTGTCAGATGTGAAAGACTCATCAGGGGAGTCTACATGCTTCCTCTTACATGATCTCTACTGAGGGGGCTCCTCAGCGGGGTCCTCTGGGGAGGTCTTGGAAGATCGGGGGCCACCCAAATGGGGATCCTGAGGCTGTGGGTCTCTGCCATCCTGAGGAAGAGAAGATGCTGAGACTGTAGTCGGCACTTGAGGGAGTATAGCATCGGTACTTCTACGTGGGGTGGATGAACTATCCAACATGCTCCTCATCCTCACGAATACCAATTCCTCCAACTCCGAATGGCTCCCCGGCTCTGAAGAGAGTGTAGGTGCTGATGGCTCCAAAAGAATCGGCTCTGAGAACGATGTAGGATCCGAGCTCACTCGGGCCAATGCACCAAGAGGGAGGCTCGGCACCGAAGAAGTTCGGTTCCAAGTGTACCCCTCGGGGCCGACCAAAGAGCTTCGGACCCTAGACACTTCAAATGGCACCAAGAGTGTCGGTGCAGAACTCGGCTCCGAGACAACCACATGGGGTGCTGGAGCCAAGGACACCACTATAGTTGGTACCGGCAATATCGGCTCCAAAGGCCCAATCTAGGTTGGAGGAAGAAAGAGAGCAGGATCGGTAGCAG
This sequence comes from Protopterus annectens, assembly GCF_019279795.1. Taxonomy (NCBI): domain Eukaryota; kingdom Metazoa; phylum Chordata; order Ceratodontiformes; family Protopteridae; genus Protopterus; species Protopterus annectens. The sequence goes on from NC_056733.1 coordinate 598,959,538, forward strand.
GAGTCGGCTCAGAGACTGAATGGTTCAGAGCCGACAAAAATTTTGGCAAGGCCGATGACTTAAGGAGTCTGAGCACCACTCTCTCAATTTCTTCTTCAGATAGACTCCTGGAGGATCTGGAGGACAGTGTGGGAGACCTTGTTCTCTGCAATATAGGTGGTTTTAGAGTAGGGGAGACCGGTGGAATGTCCACTGACTGGCTCTGAAGAGGACTGCTAGTGATCGGCGCCGAAACACTTGGTGCCGATACTGCAGGGTCTATGTCCAAAATCTCAATCGGCCCCGAAGACTGTGGAGCTGAAGAGACAGAGACCAACTCTGATTTTGGTAACTTCTGCAGAGGTTCAGAGGCAGAAGTTGAGGCCAGAGAAGGCCATTTAGAGGTCTTGCCCTTATCCTTCTGAGATGAATGCGACCTAGCAGAGGAGGAAGAACTGGCTAGGTCTTCCTCGAAGGAAGGCTTTAACATGCCTTTCAAAATCAGCTTATTCTTCCGTTCCTGGAGTACTCTAGGGCTAAAAGAATGGCAAAAGAGACAAGTTGCTTGTAGATGTACAATCTAAGTAGCACACAACTAACTATCTAACTAAGTAGTACACACAGACGCTATGTCCATCAGTGACGGACATTTTTTGTGAACATTTAATACACTTTTTAAAGCCTGACTGTTTGTGTTCTTTAGGTTCCTTAGACATAATGGTAGTAGAAAAAAACAACACACTCACACAAGAGAGGAACTAAATCATCTAACTTAGGCAGATCTAGCCCTATCACCCACAAAAAATAAAAGGGGGTTACTAGGTTCTGTAACTTAAACAAACCTAGTGCAAGAAGTTAAACGGTTCTAGCCAAAAAGTTAAATGGTCTATCCAAAAAAACACACACTCACAGGATACCACAAACAAACGGCCAACAGGCCCAAGTAAATTTTAAACGGCAATAAGGTCAAATCCGGTCAAAGACACAAATCGGTAATTACAATACAAATCGGTAATCACAATAAGACTGTCAGCAGCAGACTATGACAGAAAATCTTCACTAGAAGCAAAAAACTCCTAATAAGCAGTAATAATAATAAAACGGAATCACTTAGCTATGGCCAACTAAAAGAAGCTTTCAACTGAAGACATGGCAAACGAGATCTGGGGAATGTGCTCATGCACCATAGGATACCTCCTAGCCATGAGCCAATCAGAAGTTTTCAGGCTTTCTAAAAGCGGCCAAGTCGGAGCCGAGGATTGGCTCCGAACCCACATGTAATAATGGAGGCGAGATGGACTACATAACATCGGTGGTTCTAGATGATTGTCACTGTTGATGTGACATCCCAATCCCATTTGCAAAAAGGGGTTATGAATGGATGGAAGCTTAAGTTATGCAGTACTGAAAGGTGGGGGAAAAGTTGTTTTGTAACTCTCATTGTAACTCCCACTCCTATTAAAATTTACTAGATTCCTATGTGTGTACATCAGTGTCTGTGAATGTGTGCATTAGTGTAAAAGTAAGTGACTGCAATTTGCACTCCCTGTCGTTGCAATGGATCTGAGCAGCTTATCACTACAAATCAGAACATCACTCCCTCCCTCACAGTCCCGGTATCAGAGCCATCGTATTAACATTCAAGCCTGCCATGTTACAGAGACTATGTGGTCACTCCTAAAGTAATGAAGATGGTAATTTTAAACTAAACTGATGAATATTTCATGTATATAAACAGCTATGAGCATGACTGTCATTTGAGGAACATGCATA